>NW_021820270.1:990934-1227531 GCF_901001135.1 Rhinatrema bivittatum | reverse complement strand
TATCTCTCTCTATCTATATATATATCTATATATCTCTCTATATATCTCTATATCTCTATATATATCTCTATATCTCTATCTATATCTCTATATATCTCTATATCTATAGAGATATAGATATATATCTATATATATATATAGAGATAGATATAGATATATAGATATATAATCAATACATCTATATCTATCTATATATAGATATATATCTCTATAGATAGATAGTTAGATAGATAGATAGATATCCCCTATAATCATCAAGTATGTATATATTCTATTCTTGTCAAGTTCTGTTGTCATCCCACTCCAAGTTCCATGTACTACGTTTGTTCCTTGTAAACCGATTTGATGTTCCCACGAATACCGGTCTATAAAAGCTTTTAAATAAATAAAATAAATAAATCTCATGCCCAGTAGAGATGACATTTCTTTTTTCGTTTTGTGGTGGTTGTTTCTGAAACGAATCCCCCCTCGCACACACACACACTTTCATTTCATTTCTGTGCTTTAGCACACACTAAAATGCAGAAATGAAAAAAACAAAACCCCAAGAAAAACGAATAAAACGTTTTCCCCATGCACAGCTGAAGAAGCTGATTATGAAGTAAAAGTTAATTGTTGGAACAGCATTCGAGAATCCTGTGGGATTTATTATGGGCTGAAAAGAAACATCGCTAAGGGCCCTGGAGTTTCTCCCCTCCTCCTCCCGTGAGATGCGTGGCAGGACAGACATACATTGCATGGGGCATGGAAGGGGAGGAGTGGTCTGGTGGTAGAGCAGGGAAGTTCAGTGTTCAAATCTTGCTGCTCCTTCTTGTGAACCTGGGTAAGTCACCTACCCCCTTACAGTATCTGTAATACTTGAAAAGAAAAATAGTAATAAAATAATGTCAGAAGCCCCCAGCGTGACCCTCATCTCAGTTGTATTCTGGATTTGTTTTTTGTGCTGGGGACTCTGAGGGTAGAGGGCCTTCAACTCCTCCTTTAATAATTGGATCATTTAACTGTGCCTCATTTAAAAGGGTTTATGCTAAAGGTGGGATGAATGTAACGTGATTTGCTGGAAGCCCTGAAATTGCTACCCTAGAGCTAGCAGGAACCTTGGCGAGAATGTTAATAGATGTATGGAATAAAGAACTGAGCCAAGGCTGAGATACAATGGTCCATGTGAAGGGATGTGCTCCATTCTGCCTCCCGGTTTTCTGTAGAGCTTTGAAAATCAGTTAGGTTGCTGTTTAGAGAGAAAATAGCAGAAAACCGAATGCGATGAGAGCCTGTATAAAGCCCATGCAAGGGCCTATAGCAGGGGTGGCCAACGCCAGCCCTCAGGAGTCACAAACAGGCCAGAATTTCAGTAACGTATCCATAATGAATATACATGAGCTATACACTGGAGGCAATGAACGCAAATGTTCCATGTAAACCGCCTCCCCGGCGATAGTTATCTCTGTTAAATGTGAACCGGAGTGATATGTATTGTATACAGGAACTTCCGGTATATAAAAACCAAAAATAAATAAATAAATGTATCTCACCTATATATTTACTTATTTAAAAAAAATGTATATGCTGCCTAGGCAAGGTTCAAAGTGATTAACAAATGTCCATATATAAATAAAAACATAAAACAAAAACAGCTTACGTAAAAAATATTTAATTGCTAACTGACTAGGAAATGGGCCGAACAAGCACTGTGGATATCCTAAAATCCAGACATGTTTAAGCTCTTGAGGATTGGCGTTGGCCACCCTGGTCTACAGTTTTAATGGTTATAACAGCAAAGAGAAATGATTTCTCCTCCACCAGTAACGCAAGTCCAGAATCATAAAAGGACTTTTCTGTATTAAAAGAGTCTTTTATATCAACCTTCACAATCAAGGACTGAGAATTATTCCAACTCTCAGTGTGACAAACACTTCCAGAAAATCTCTTGCATAAGGAATAAGTTACACTCTACATTTTGTAGTCAGCTGATCATGCAGTTATAGCATTGGCTACTCCAAGCAGGGAAGGTTGGACTCATGCTAGACATTTAGAGGTCCATATTTAGAAGCGTTTAGCCTGATAATTTAGAAGTTAGCTGGCTAAATGAATATTTGGGCATTTATCCAGCTAAATCCTAGCCGGCTAATAAGTTAGATAGCTAATAGCTAGATTAATCAAAAATGCCATAATTTTTGCATGAATAACACCCGTGATAAGGAAAAGGAATGTGGCTAGGATAATTTTAGAGTTACTGCACCTTATATTAGTGCTTTGCATAGGTACTTTATTGCTACGTACATTAAACTTATCATACCCCACCATATTTGTACTTCACAAGTTGCCCAGACAGGCATTTCTTACTTTTGGGGGCAGAGAGAGAGGAACAGAGGCAGACAGGAGCGAAGCAGAGGTCCACGTCTGGACATAGGTAATAGAGTAGTCAGGTAAAGCAGAGGTCCGGGCTTGGAGAGAGTCGATGGCGTGGTCAGATGGAGTCAATGGTGTGGTCAGGCGAAGCAGAAGTCCGGGCTTGGAGAGAGTCAATGGTGTGGTCAGAGGGAGTCAATGGCGTGGTCAGGCGAAGCAGAAGTCCGGGCTTGGAGAGAGTCGATGGCGTGGTCAGGCGAAGCAGAAGTCCGGGATTGGAGAGAGTTGATGGCATGGTCAGGCAAAGCAGAGGTCCGGGCTTGGAGAGAGTCGATGGTGTGGTCAGAGGGAGTCCATGGCATGGTCAGGTGAAGCAGAGGTCCGGGCTTGAAGAGAGTCGATGGCGTGGTCAAGCAAGCAGAAAATCCGTGTAATCAATCCAAGGGATGAAGCAAGGTAGGAACAAGGAGACAGGAACCAGGAACAACGAGGAATAGGAACGCAGAGACGAGACGAATCTCTAGGAGGCA
Organism: Rhinatrema bivittatum; assembly: GCF_901001135.1. Classification (NCBI taxonomy): domain Eukaryota; kingdom Metazoa; phylum Chordata; class Amphibia; order Gymnophiona; family Rhinatrematidae; genus Rhinatrema; species Rhinatrema bivittatum. The sequence goes on along the minus strand of NW_021820270.1, from coordinate 1,224,652 downwards.
ATGAGTACTCGACCAGTGAGGAGACCTGTTGCAAAGGCAACTCTAGGGAGCGGAGCCTGCACTTAAATACTGTAGCTGAGTTGACGTTATTATCCGGGGCCGTGGCGAGGTTCCCGCCGTGGTCCCCACTTAAACATCAATGGTGCGTGCGTGCCTAGGGAGGGGTGCAGCGCGAGTAGCAGCGTCTTTCAGCAGGCCACGTGGAGAGTCCCGATGAGAAATGGTGGCTGGACCAGGAACGCCAGGAACTGCGGCAGGGCCGGAGGCACCGGGGGAGGCCCGAGGACGGAGCTGATGGCCCACCAATGAGGAGGAACCAGGAGCTGGAGTCAATGTAGAAAGGTGAGGGGGCCGTGCCGCGGGTCTGCCACGGATGGCACGCGTAACAACTGCTTTCTCCAAACCCAAACTAAGAATCCACTTGCTCACTGCTCTCCGCCTTTTATACAGGCAGGCAGCAACCACTTCAGCAGCCCACATGGTGGAGCTGCAAAATAGGTAGTATGCCTTCCTCTACAGACACAGATGGAATAGTCTTCTTGGTAGAGACACAGAAGGGCTCTACACAATGAGAGAAGAACCTGCCATTTAAATGAAAAAAAAAAAAGATATGTACTTGATGAAAGTAATTATAGTTGGTTCTACGTTAAAAATGCAGCTAATTATTCTTGTCTCATCGTTTAATTGCTTATTAACTAAACCAAGTTACAACTTAGAGGGAGCTTTGGCAATGCTGTTGTTCAGGGATACCTGGAAACCACATGATCTGACCTTACTTTTTTTTTCTGAGAAGCTGGAAAACTGCCCGGAAGCGCCTGCGGTGACATTGCAGCATGGCACACTCTGAAATGCAATGACGTAGGAACTATGTTTAGCAAAGCAAGACCATGAAGCATACCATTCCTTCTACCTCCATCCGATCCTGGCTCCTCAGTGAGCATGACTAGCCGTTTATCAGGTAGGGAAGCTGTCTGGTCACTACAGGAAGAGGCCTATGGAAAAATGTTTCTTACTTTAAATTTGACGCTATTTCTGTGCGTGGCACTGCTCAGTGATACTGTGCACATTTGCTGAAAGATGCCGGGCTTAGCTGCAGCCTTCTTTTACGCTCAACAGACTTCCTCCTTTGCGATGCACACGTTCTTTTTCAGTACCTTTGAGAGCTTTCACGTTTCTGTCTCCGAACGTGCAATTCATTTTCAGGGAAATGCACAGAGAAAAGCAACTTTCAAGCCGGCGTGCAGGCGCAGATTTGCACAGGTGCGTTGGCCCGCACACAGGGAGTCAGCCGGTTTATAACGTACGCACGCATGTTATGAAATAGTCTGGCTGCGTGCACACGTGCACAGATCCCACTTCTCCCACCTAAGTCAGGGGATTTTAAAAGTGGCGTGTGCAGCTGCCATTGCCAGTTAAACCAGTTCATCCCCAGTTCACCCAGTTAAGGGGTAGGTCCTCCAAATCCCCCTAGTTTAATAGCCTTCGCTCCCCATAGTTATCCCCGACCCTTAAAACCCCCACATATCTGCCTACTTTATTTTATAACTTACACCTCTTCCGTAGCCAAAGTACAATTACACGACAGGGGCCCTCGGTGTGTGCCGGGGCGTGCAAGTATTTACGACGCACACCCATTCCTCATCCAGACCACTCTCACACCCCCGCCTCTTTCTGAAAACTTTCGAGATGTGCGTGCCGCGGGAGATACGCGTGCATCCGGGCAGCTCTTAAAACCCGCTCGGCGTACGCGAGCCCGAATTATTCACGCAGCCCCTAATCAATGGGCGCACCGGGCTTTTAAAATTCACCTTTAATTTTTTTTTTTGCACTGCACAGGGCAATGGGGAGAACGAACTCTTCTAGCCCCATTCCCTACACCCACCGGATGTAATGAGAAACAGATTTTGCTGTTTATAAATTGGAATTGGAACATCTTATTGCAGCAAATTCACGGGGCAGCCGGGGGATGTGTCCAGGGAAAGCACCAGGGCATTACAAGCAAATGGACATTTTTGATTTCCAAGCAAAATGTCATGTGACCAGTTCACAAGAGGAAATCCTTTTACAATGGAAATAATAAATTAGGTTTGTACAGTACCTTTTATCCAAGCGAAATGCCAACACATTTTACAATTTATTGTCCCAGTATGGAGCTAGACAGCTCTGAGGTTTGCCTCCCAATTTTGCAGCCTGGTCTGTAACAGTAGCTTCCAAAGGGTAGTCCACAGGAGGAGGGAAGGTCATCCTTGTTACTATCGAGTTATGACTGGGCCAGTAATGGCATGCAGTGTAGAGGGTTAATCTTCCTGGCGGAAATGTAAGTGCATTATGTAAACAGGGCTGGTTGCCATTATAGGTTAATAAACCAGACCAGGATTTGATCCTATGACCATGGCCCAGAAGTGGAAAATTAATGAACTAGATATGACAAACTCCCCAAAAGTTGATGCTCTTTCCTCTGCTGGCAGCCTGAGCTTCCTTCTCTGCTGCCACCTTTTCCACACCCCCTGTGATGTCATCCAAGGACCCCAGAGGACCTGCTGGGATCCATCCGCCCGCCGCCATCTCATCCATCCAGGCCCAATCACCATCTAAGGGCCCCCTGGGAGTTGACATTGCTTCCTCTGATAACAGCCTGAGCTTCCACCTCCCTGTGATGTCATCCGAGGGCACCGGCCCTTTAAAGCTGAGCCGAGGGGCACTGGAGGGGGCGTGTACGTGCTTCTTCGTGTACACAATTATTGTGCCCGATCCCCTTTATTTTTAGCTTTTGGAATTCTTGCTTTTCATGGTGAACATTCCCACCATCTCTGGACATGGGCAGAATGGCCCTCAGCCCACCAAGGTATTTGAGGACTTTCCAGCAGAAAAGGTTAGCTCTTACTTCTGGTTTGAAACCACTAGAATATTGATATCACCTACTGCCTTGCCCATGTTGCTGATAACTTCACAGTCAATATACAAGAAATTGTCAATAATGTATAATTACTTGACATCAGTTAAACCTGATTGCTTTTGTCTCACTGAAACCTTGTCCACAGACAGTGATCTATTATTAAATCAATTTTGCCCACAAGATTATTCATATGTATAACAGCCTTTTGCTTATATTTAATAAATTGTTAAATCTTGTGCCACTCGCTATCAACACAGCATTGAGGCATTACTCTTATCTAGCAATGATACCTTATATCATGGTTTTGACTCTGGTACATCATATATGCTAACACTTGGATATTACAGCTACATTCGATAATTTAAATCATAATATTCTTCCTCGCCCATTTATCCCTCACTGGGATCACTAATTCAGTACTATTATGGTTCAAATCATATCTCAGGAGGTAAACATATCAAATCAAAGTAGCTAACTCAACTTCTGCTTGGTATCCTATCTCAACCAGAGTCCCTCAAGGCTCAGCTCTATCGGCGGCTTTGTTTAATGATTATCTTACACCTCCTTTGTCATCTTCCTTCTATACCCTTGGGCTGTCATAAATGCTGTATGCAGATGACATTCAGTTCTTTTTCCTGTTAAAATCTTTTTGGTCTGCTACTATCTGGATTGCTGTATTATATTTATCTACTGTCAGAAACTGGCTTTCCCACATCAAACTGTCTTTGAATCTCAAAAAATTGAAATAATTTTAGGTCATTCCTCATCAGAACAAGTCTACGCTCACCTTTGATAATCAGATATTACATATAACACAGAAGGTACACAATCTTGATGTCATTTTCATCCTTGTCCATGCAGCCACAAGTCAAAGCAGTAGTCAAGAACTCTTTAGCTAAATGAAGACTCCTGCGCCATCTTAAGCCACTGTTAGATCCTATGATTTACCCTGGCCTTCAAAGACCAAAGGACACACAATGAAGTTATTAGGTAATGCATTTAAAACTAAAATATTTTTTTACTCAATGCATAATTAAGCTCTGGAATTCATTGCCAGAGGATGTGGTGAAAGTGTACCTGGCGGCTGAAGAAAAGGAGGGAAGACGTCCTAGGGGTAGGTTGTGGCTGGAGACGGAATGCAGTGCAAAGCAGTAATGTTTACCTAGGGCATCCATTTTGTTATAAGCAGCATTTGTTTATTTCTCAGACAACCTACTCTGTTGTAAGCAGCATTTACTTTTTTTTTTAATGTTATTGATGTTTCATTTTATTATGTATGTTGTTTTATGCACCCCACCCTGAACTTTGGAGAGCACAGGAAAAAAAAAATACTTTTAAATAGATAAACAAACAAGTACCCCAAGCAGGTCTGACTTTCTGGCTTTCCACAACAAATATTCATGAGAAATTTTGCGCACACACCTCTCGCCCTGAAAACCAGACCTGCTTGTCGTGCTTCCATTCCTGGCGTCCCAACGGCTGCGTGTCTGCACGGTGAACAAACCCTTCCCCGTGTATTTGTAAGTCTATGACCAAAATGCAAAACTCTGCTCTGCTCCCCGGGTTACAAATGCAGGCTCTGCTCCATATCTGTTCATAAATGTTTATTAACACAAGGCAGCTGTAATGCTTACATACTGTATGAAAGGCTAGAAATATCTTGAATTTAAAGTAGGCATACATTTTGGGAAAAAAAGTAAATGCTTTATTTCGTTTTCAAGTTTACAATTTAAGCTAAAAATACACTCAAAATAAATAATTTTATATATTATATACAAAGTTTCTCTTCATTTGTACAGTTATCTTATATATGCAAGATTTGACATCTATTTTGTACCATGTACAGAAAGTATTCAGGGATGTCTTTTTTTTTTTTCCGAGATGTTTGATTTATTTCTTTGCCTGCGGAAATGCAAAAAAAAAAACCAACCCAGTGTTACAGAAGTAACTTCATTCCTAAGGTAATTTCCTGACACCTGCCCCAGGTGGGATCTGCTCCTTGCTGTTTTGCTATCCGTGGATGGCAGAGAGCAGAACAGAATTAGAAAACCAGCGCTGGAGTGCACTCAAGGTACCATAAATAGTTTGGCAGTACAGAAAACCTCCATTACAGTATAAGCCCCCAACATTGTTTTTTATATATAACGTAAAGCTCTGGTAAGAGAATGTTTTTTGTTTTTTTTTTTTATTGATGCGTAACGCAAAACCCTGGGTGATGGGTATCTGTGAACTGGGAAATGCTAACTTAATTGACCAAAACAAGACAGTCCTTGGCAAATTACTGCTCCTTCACCATTCCCTGCTCTTTGCCTGGGATAATTACATCCAGTTGTCCCATAACGTACAGCAAGAACTCATTCTATACAGAGGAAATAAAGCAGTATTTATTAAAGTATTTCGAAAGGCATTTTTTCCCAGTACAGTGTACATTTCACAGTGATTGCTTAAGCTACTGAGAGCCTTTTAATGCTTTGCACGCCACCCCGCTGCCGCCGAGGCTGGGGGAGCGCTGGTAGACCCGTCGGGTGAACATTTTGGAATTCTGGCCGGGTCAGCTTCCGTCTGCTCCTCTGCGCTTCCCGCAGGGCTGGGATCTGGCACCACTTCCTTCGCAGCTACCCGGGGGGGGGGGGGGGGGGGGACTGTTTCCCCCCACCCTCCCCAGTTTATAATTTCTCCCAACTTACGTTCAGCCGGGGGCCGGAGCCCTGCAATCATCAGGCCGCTAAGCGTCGCCGTTACGCAAGGCCTGGGATGCCCCCCCTAAGGACTATGAACGTGGCCTCTGCATGACATCGTGTGCTCATCCCCAGGTGAGCGTTTGGGAGCACGGCCTGCCCTCTCTTTTTTGGCTCTCCGCTTGCCCGCTCTTGTGCGGGGGGTGCTAACGCAGTGCTGGTGGTGGTGGAGGCGGAGGAGTCCATGTTAGTAGCGTTATTTCAAGGCATCACATCGCTGTTAATTGGCTGTGACAAATCACCAAATATTGAATTAAAACTAAAGATTAATATAAGCCCACTTCAGAGGACAGGCCATCCCAGGTGATTTTACAATTCAAGCAAAAGATTTCTTCCTGCCCCTCTTTCAAATGTGTTTTTTTTTTGTTTTTACAAGAATGAAAACGTACGGTTCTTAGATCAATGACAGAGACCGAACATCTTTTAATGTATTATTTTTAAGTTTAACTGTTTGTTTCCCCTTATGTACAGATTTCAATTTTGACTCCAGCCTTTCTCTTAAAAACAAAACAAAAACAAAAAACCCACAGCAAAACAAAACAGTGGTCACTGGGAATAAGCGAAGAGTGTTTTTCATTTCCATTTCCTACAACAAAAGGCCCTATTTTTGTCCAGGAATGATTCATCCAGAAACTGGTAAACCAGAACAAAAGAGTCGTCTGTGGGAAATAAAGTGAATTGACTTTTTTTTTGTGTGTTACATATTAATAAGGCACTGACTCTCTTTGTTAACCCTTTCAGTTGAGGGTCCTGTCATCGAGAGTTCATTTCTTTTTCACTGCACCAGCGGTCATCGTGCTTAAGGCTTCTGCTGCCGCTGCCTGGTATTGCCACAATGAACCTCCGCAGGCATTACTGGCTTAAGTTAACGCTGCCCTTCCAGCGCGGTGTATTCATAACACGACAGGCTGTGGTACGTTCCTGATAAGCCTGCATGCCTGGATGTGATCTAAGCATGCGCCAGCTTGTGACAGCCACTTTTGGTTAAGGTTCATGCGGGCCTGGACTGTGCAGAGCTAGCACTCATGCTCACATGCAGCCAGCTGACTGAAAAAGTGAGTGGGTTATTTGTATACTGTCCTACACTGTTTTTGTTTTACTTAAGAACTGATGATGTGCTATAGGTAGCTTTGAGAGCCAACCACGCCCCATATTAAATGCATTTTAATGAACAAAGTGTCTCACCAAGTTGAACAGAGCTGGTAAGATCCCTTTGCTAAGAAACGGAGTATGGCCCTGCTAGAAATTATCCAGAGGTGCTGCAGCTTAGGGCTTTAGCTCGGACACAGATCCCTCAGACAGAAGAGCAGTGCTACAGGTGCTATTCTTCTTGATCCAGTCTGACAGAGGCTTACACTGATCTTCTACCCTTCCAAGTCGTCCAGCCGATTCGTTTCATTCTCACCTTTCTCAGACTTAGCCAGAAACAATTTTCGAAAAAAGTAATTTTGGCGGATTCTCTTACCACGACTGCCAAGGGCGCACGGCAGATTTCCATAACTCGTTGCCACGCCACCTCTTCTCCTCTATGCAATGTGAACACTTGTTTAGCTGAGCAGCAAGGCCAGATAAAAAAAAGATGCAGAGAAATGTCGTGGACAAAGAGTTAAGGTTTTCAGGATCCCCTCAAGGAATATTCGGGAGACAGATCCGCACGCACTGCCTCCTTTGCACGCGGATATGTCTCATGCATGTTCCCTGTGGATGTGCTGATTGTGGCACCCCTCTTGTAGATACGCTGAGCAGAAATGGACAGAAGCATGGCATCGCACCGCCAGCCTCTAGCATGATGGGACAAGAAAACAAAAAAAATGTATTCAATTAAAATTTTTAAAAAAATGCATAAAAAATGAAAAAGTAGAAAATATCTCCCCGGGGGGAGGGGAGAAATAAAATGTCAACATTTTTTGGTTACATTTATCACTATTGCATTAAGCTCTGTCCTTCTTGCCCATAGCAGTCAATGAAGCTTCCCTCGGATGTACAGTGGTTCACTGTTTGTCATCATACGAGTCCTAATGCCACAGTATGTTGTGCTGGAAAGGGCTAGTTGAAAATAATTAGCAACAGGATTTAGTACTGGAGTCTGAATTTCCTTTTTTGTTTTTATTATTATTATTATTATGATGGTCTTGATTTTAAGCCAAATCATAGTAATGTTTTCTCTTTTTTTTTATAAAGAAATAAAATAACGCAAATTATAATAAATCTCAGCATGGGTGGGATGAGGTAGAGAAGACGTCATTCAAAGAGCCCATGCTATGGGTGTCTTACACTGTAAGCTATTGCACATGCCAGAGAATATGTGCAGACATGTCCAACACTGTGACAGCACAGCCATTAAAGAGGATCTTCAGGACCTTGGGTAGAGCTGCAGAGCAGACTGGCATCACCCAGAGATGGTTTTGCTGTACAGAGCTGAAATTTTGGGAAGCATATACTTTGTAGGATGTGATAGCTTTTATAAAGATGTAATGCATGAAGAAGGGACCCCTATGGGCTCAGACATCTTTCTTGGTCCCACCATTAAAAGGTTGGGATAGAAGGTTTCAGTTCTTATAAAGTCGCGTGGTTGCTGTGTTACTCCATTTGAATAAGCAGAAATAGAGATCAACAGACAAAAAAAAAAATATATATATATATATATATTAGATGATACCTCTTTACTGAAGAGGATTTTAGGGGGAATCCACACCAGATTTGGTCTTTGAAGGTGATGATTCTGGAGAACTGAAGCAAATCATGGTGAAACTGGAAGTTGTATTAGAATACATTGACAGGCTTACTGGCAGCAAATGACCAAGGCCAGATGTAAATTGCAGATATACTACAGGTAATTCACCATAGTGCCTGAAGACTGAAAGATAGCAAACATAATGCCAAATTTGTAAAAGCTCTCCAGGGATGATCTGAGAAACTACAGTCGTGAGTGATATCACTACTGGGCAAAATGGTGAAAGTTGTTTTTAAGGGTAAAATCACTGAACATATCAATAAACGGAGAAGTGGATTTAAAAAAGGGAAGTCTCGCCTTGCAAATAATATCCCTCATGAGAAACTCCAGTGGAAATTAAAAGGCCATGGAATAGGAGGTAATGTCCCATTGGGGTTGAAAAAGGGTTAAAATATAGGAAAGGCAGAGTAAGACTAAATGGTCAGTTCTCCAAATGGAGAGAGGTAAAAAGTGGAGTGCCCCAGGGACCAGTGTTTGTTTAACCTAATTCTTTAATGACCTGGATAACGAGCAGTGTGTGGAGATCAAATTTGCAGATGGCACAAAGTTATTCAAAATGATGAAATGCAAGTTGACTGTCACGAATTACAGGACAACCTTGTAAGACTAGAAAACTGGGCATCTGAATGGTAACTGAAATTGATGCACATAGGAAAAAGAAATCCAAACTATTAGGTACACATTGATGAGTCAATAAACAGATGTTGAAATCATTGTGGCCAATATTTTGAAAGCCCCGTCTATGGCAACAGCAAACAAAAAAAGCACATGGCATGGTGGGAATTATTTTGAAAGGAACAGAGAACAAAATAGGGAATATTTTAATGCTACTGTACCAATCCATGGTGCGACCGAACCTCAAGTACAATGTGCTGTTCTGATCGCCACATCTTAAAAAAGATATAGCAGAACGAGAAAAGGTACAGAGAAGGGCGACCAAAATAATTAAGGGTAGCGAGGTTAGGGCTGTTCGGCTTGGAGAAGAGATGGCCGAGTCATAATAAAGGTTTATAAAATCAGTGATGTGCGAGAACTAGAACTATTAGCAGCAGTTTTAAAACAAATTTTAGAAAGTGTTTTTTTTAAGTCAAACTGCTGCCAGAATATGTGGTCATGGCTAGTGAAACAGCCGAGTTTAAAACCGAATATTAATGCTACAGTAGAGACTTTCGCGTAGAGCATTCGTTCTTTCCTCTGAGTTGAGGTGTTCCTTAGACAGAAGGTAGTCCTGCGGTGCAGCTTTATACTGTGAAGTACAATGAGATTGCTGCTATTTAAACGGATGCACACAGTGGGACTGTAAAGTTGGAGATAGCCTTTGCTCTGATGCTGCTACGATAATGCATTGTAAACCGCTTTGGATGAATTGTGTATTCAAGAAGGGAGGTAGCAAACTCAAAGAAAGAGAGAAAAACATTAGGTTACGTTTCTCAAGGGCAGAAGTATTATTCAGCTGTACAACCCAGGGGCCTCACCTCCCACTTCTGAGCCGCATGGAATGGGCTTTCTTCTCGGCATCTGACCGGTGCTCCAGGGGACCCAGACTGGCCACTGCGGGAGATGGGATGCTGGGCTCAACGGATCATTGCTCTGACCCAGCATGCTACATACTGGACTAACGTAACACATTCCTTGTCTAGCTTTTGGGAGTTACACGCCCTTCATCAAGACCCCATGACTATCCTGGAAGCTCGTCAAGAGATGATTAAGGTAGGCCCATAAAAAGGTATTGGCCTTTACTTCTGTGTGGTTTTAAGAAGCTTTCTGTTCTGCATCTTGTGCACTCTTCAGAAGTTGGCTTTGACTTGTCTAAGGGTGTGAAGCAAACCTGGGCTATATAGTGCTCAGCACTTCCAAACTTTTTTGGTAAAGAATTTTTTATTTTATTTATTTATTTATTGGTTTTTATATATCGCCGCTCATCAGAGATATCGCGTCGGTGTACAGAGAACAAAAACATACGCCGGAGCGTTATACATGAAACAAGAATAATAGTTTAAATCTTATACAAAGCAACTATGGAAGAGGTCTGTGTAACTTGGCGACACATTCAGTTGAAATCAGATTAGCTTCTTTTTTTAAATTACTATTTTGTGATCTTAGAATGCTTCCATTATGGCAGTGACCTCCACCTACTTCTAATTTTAGCCTGACCTTTTCCAGCTCAGCAGTGCTGATATGTCCTACAGTCCTGACCCGGTCTTGCTCTTTCTGATGAACCATCCAAGAAATCCCACCCTGATTAAAGCTTTTATAATGTGGAATGGCCCAGTGTTGTAAGTGACAAGGACTGTGCACCACTGTGTGGCCGCTTTCTGGCTCGATCTTCGAGTAGGGTCTTCCATTCTCAAGGTCGGTCAAGGCCGTGGATGCTGCAGAGGCCGTGTTCATGGGGAGGTACTCATGGCCCTTGCTTAAGGGCGATGTCTGATGACCGGAGTCACAGCCTGTGATTGCAGGGTTCCGGAAGGAGCCCTGGTGCATGACCCCCAGCCCAAGACCAGATGAAATAGGTTGGGGGTGGAGGGTATAACAGAGGAGGAAAATCTCTGGGTAATTGTTGAGTGAAGGTGCCAGATCCCAGCCTGGTTCTGATTCAGCTGGAAATAGACAGGAGCAGGCAGAAACCGAAGGGTCAAAAAAAAAAAAAGAAATGTTTCTAGAAAAAGTGAAAAGATGAAAGCGTAAGGTAGTCTAACATTCAGCAGGGACAAGTGAAATGCTTACATATTCCAATTCCTTTCTGCATCTTTACAATCTTCCAGTTTATAACTTGCTCTATGACACTGTTGGAAAGTGTCATAGAACTGGGGGTCAGACGGAGAGGGACGTTGTGGTTTTTTTCATTGGGGTTGGGTTTGGCACATCTCCCATGATCCAGGCTGGAGCACCCTATGCCCTGATGGGCACTGTGCTTGCACCTGAATAAAGAGGAACCTATAGAAACAAACATTTAGGAAAAGCTTCCTTCTTCTCACCTTATAAACATGTCGACCAGCGGGACCCTGCCTGTCCATGCGAATGCCTTGTTGCGACCTATAATAAAACTGTAAGGGAAGGTTCATTTTTTTCTTTCTCCTTTCATAAAGCCGAGTTAGCAGGCTTCCTACCTACCGAACTCACACTCCCAAAGGAAGAGCCCTGTTTGCATGCGAAGGAACGTGGCGAAGCAGTCCTTCAGCGTTGGGAGGCCATTACATTACATTTCTCCCCAGTTTCAGGAGTAGGCGCTCAGTTACCGAGCTCCATTGGGGAGCGGGAGGTGGTTGAAGCACCAGCAAGGAGGGAATTGGTATGGGATTGATTGATTTTTTTTTAACACATTTCTTTATTACATTTTTAAACATACTTTATGGAGAAAGTGTGTCATTTTCTCATCCCCCATGGTGTACAGCATTATATCTGAAATAATCTATTATATTTCTTTGCATTTTCTTTTGATTAAACAATGCAATCGATTCTGTCAATGAGTCTCTTTCATTTGTCGCTGCCAATTATAGGTAAGAAGCTCTGTGCACAATTCAGATTTTGCTCTGGTCATGTTACCTCCTAATTGCTCTTCAGCCTCCCCCCCCCCCATCCCCAAGGCTATGAAGACCCAGATTTTAATCCTAAAATCCAAACCTCCTTGTCCCACCCCTGAGAGTAAAGACCTGCAACAATGCTAAGAACATCAATGGTGAGTACATCTAGCAGTGGAAATAGTGACACACTTTCTATAGGCTGCTGCAGGAGGCTGAAAGACCTCCTGGAGGATTATGGTTAACTGATAAATTATGTTCATTAGCAGATTACCCCAGGACTTCATGATAACCAGAATAAGAAAGACATAGCCAGGACTACCACACACCAGTCTGCAGCTCTTCTGGTTATTATCATTGCTTTAATTCAATGCCAAAATAGGTAATAGTTCAGCACCCATCAGTATAAAAAACAAATTAATCGTATGGAAAACATGGCTGTAAATTAGGCTGAAATAAATGGGATTCCATACCTGTTTCTAGAGAGAGAGAGTGGGTCTTGTTTAATCTTCTGTGATCATAATTACAAATATTAACTAGATGCTATAACAAGTCTCAATTGATCTACTTATAGTCTAGTGGTAACCTGATCCTCCTGTCCGTCTTTCCATTGGGTTATAAGCAAATCACAGGCTTCGCCCCAAGAGTCAAACACGTCTTCCGTTGACTCTATGAGCTTGGAATTAGAGGAGCAAATACTGGAAGCACAGTGAAGAGAGTTGGTACAAACTGGAGGGCATTCATTGCTCTGCCCAGTAATGCTCCCATCACAGCCCACCTCATTGAGGTTAAATTCACTTTTACAGGCTTCGGTTTCTCTGTCTGTCTGAGAGTGCTTAAAATCCTGCCACATGCAGTGTGGCTGAATGAGTCCATCAGTAATGGTATATACTGGCTCGGAATTTGCTTCGGGCAAATGTCCGTTCATTTTGGAGAAGAGGAGGCCCAGCCTTTTGAAGGACTCCTTCTTGGAGGTGGACAGTCTCTGAAGTCTGTTCCCGTTTCTGATGAAAGAGCGCTTATGCAATCCATTGCTTTTGGGCTTCTCTTCCACAATTTCAATCCCAGACATCGTTTTAATGAGAGCAGACACGTTGAAGTCTTTCTTCTTGTTGGCCAAGTTGAAAGAAACGTTCTTGGCTTTGGCTTGCTCCCCGGTGCTCTCGTCGTTCATGTCGTCTTTCTGGGAAACCTCCGTACTGCTGGTGGAGTAACTTCTCCTGGGTGGTTTGCGGTTTCCCAAGAGGTCAAGAACCTCGTAACGAAAACTGGAAATGTCTTGCTTCAGTTCCTAAAGTATGGAACAAACTATGTGAAAGGTTTATCTGTTAAAAACAAGATTGTATCCCCCGCCCCCATCCTCTCCTGAGGACAATGCTCAGCCTCTTGCAAGTATCGATCACTGGCTCACAATACAAACATATATTCTGTACTCTTAAATTGTTAGAAATATGCGATAATGCACCAGACACGCTCATGCCTGAAATATCTGCAGAGCAATAGTGTACAGCTAAGTCACTGGAGCACTGAGCTGGGGCTTTTGGCTTTCCCCAAATGCTCTATTTGCCACTCGCATGCCGGGGTCTTGAGCTGGGCCCCTTTATAGTCTCTGCACTGAGCCAGGGCCACACTAGAAAGAAGAGGTGCCAGTTAATGCTTTGCTCTCCCAAAATGTGAACAAATGTCAAAGATAAGTGAAAAGGATATATGGGTAGCTAAAAGTTTTTTTGCTTGCCACTTCTGTCCAATGTCCAGTTTACCACACTGGTTTGCCAAGTTTTGTGTTGCCCGTGCATGCTGTGGAGTTGCATAAGGGGGACAGGAAAGGGGAAACTCATAGGATATGTCTAAGCTAATGGAGGTGCTTGTCGTGCCCTCCTCCACCACATCGGGTATGGAAAATGGGATGACAGAGGCAACCGACCCCTCGGCGTGATATTGTGCTCAATCAGAAAAAGCACTAGGAAGGGATGACTGCCCTCGTTGAAGAAGACGACCACTTTACTCAAAGGCAAAATCGATGGCTAAATAGGATGAAAAAGAGAGAAGAACAAAGCAGCAGAGAGGTCAGAAAAAGGAGAGGCCCTCTCACAACAGGCAGAATGCACAGACAAGTGCGAGAGTGAGTATGGACAACAGACCTGAAAGAGAAGAATGAGACCACAGTCAATTCTCACCTGAGAATTAAAGCTGCTGCAAGTGAGGAGAGAATGAAAACACTGATAGAAAACGCAAGTTAGAACCAAAAACATTTGATTAAAAATCCAGCAGAACTTAAATGAATGAACAAAACAATAACGTATCCTACCACAAAGCATAAAAAAAGAATTGGAGAAAATACGAATTCTGAGCTGTAAAAGCAGGAGCTTGCTGGGGCTGTCCCTGGCAAGGAGCTGGCAACCTCTGCTGAGCACTACTGATGTTCCACGTGGAGTCGGCAGCTGGAAAGGACTGACACATTAGAAGACAATGCTGCCCTAAGAAGAGAAGGACTGAAAGTGTATGGGAGAAAAAGACAGACAGACGAATGGAACGGAGAACAGCTAGAAACACACCAGAGTTCAGTGACAGAAAGAGAGGGAGGCAAAATGTTCAAATTAGATTTGCTGGAAAAATCAGATTTCCCATCAAATTCAAAATCTGTTAGGGGTTTTCAGATTAGCTTTGCAAGTACAAACTGATTTCAGCCTGGTTACTGAGTATGAATGGAGTTTTCGGATTGTGAATGTCAAGTCCTTAGAAATTCACTTTGGCTCTTTGGAATATCCAAAGTGGATTTCATTGGAGCGATAAAATGAGGAGAATAGTTAGAAAAAAACTGAAAAGTGCGGCTACAAAGGTTAAGAATGTGCAACAGGCATGGAGATTGTTTAAAAATACCATCTTAGAAGAGAGGTCCAGATGTATTCCACGCATTAACAACGGTCAAAGGAAGACTGAACAACTGCCAGTATGGTTAAAAAGTGAGGTGAAAAAGGCTATTTTAGCCATAAAAACTTCCTTCAAAAATTGGAAGAAGGAGCCATCTGAAGAAAATAGGAAAAAGCATAAGCATTGTCAATTTAAGTGTAAAATATTGATAAGGCAGGCTAAGAGAGAATTTGAAATGAAGTTGACTGTAGAGGCAAAAACTCATAATAAAAACTTTTAAAAATATATCTGAAGCAAGAAACCTGTGAGGGAGTCCATTGGACCATTAGATGACCGAGGGGTTAAAGGGGCTCTTAAGAAAGATAAGGCCATCATAGAAAGACTAAATTAATTTTTTGCTTCCATGTTCATTAATAAGGACATTGGGGAAGATACCAGTTCTGGAGACTGTGGTCAAGGGTGATAATTTGGATGAAGTGAACCAAAATCATGGTGAAACTGGAAGATGTAGTAGGTCTGACTGAAAAACTGAAGAAGAGCAAAACACCTGGAACAGATGGTATACACCCCAGGGATCTGAAAGAACTCAAAAATGAAATTTCAGACCTATTGGTAAAAATGTGTAACCTATCATTAAAATCATCCATTGTACCTGAAGACTGGAGGGTGGCCAATGTAACCCCAATATTTAAAAAAGGCTCCAGCACTGATCAGGGAAACTACAGACCGGTGAGCCTGACCAGTGCCGGGAAAAATAATGCTAACTATTCTAAAGAACAAAATTATAGAAAAAAAGGGAAGTCTTGCCTCACAAACTTGCTTCATTTTTTTCAAGGGGTTAATAAAAATGTGGATAAAGGTGAATCGGTAGATGTAGTGTATTTGGATTCTCAGAAGGCATTTGACAATAGTCCCTTATGAGAGGCTTCTAAGAGAGCTAAAAAGTCATGGGATAGGAGGCGATGTCCTTTCATAAATTGCAAATCTGTTAAAAGCCAGGAAATAGAGAGTAGGATTAAATGGTCAATTTTCTCAGTGGAAAAGGGTAAACAGTGGAGTGCTTCAGGGATCTGTAATTGGACCGGTGCTTTTCAATATATTTATAAATGATCTGGAAAGGAGTACGATGAGTAAGCTGCTTAAATTTGCAGATGTCAATTGCAGGAGGACCTTGCGAGACTAGGTGTTCAAATGGCAGATGAAATTTAATGTAGATAAGTGCAAGGTGTTGCATATAGGGAAAAATAACCCTTGCTGTAGTTACACGATGTTAGGTTCTATATTAGGAGCTACCACCCAGGAAAAAGATCTAGGCATTATAGTGGATAATACTTTAAAATCGTCGGCTCAGTGTGCTGCAGCAGTCAAAAAAGCAAATAGAATGTTAGGAATTATTAGGAAGGGAATGGTTAATAAAACGGAAAATGTCATAATGCCTCTGTATCGCTCCATGGTGAGACCGCACCTGGAATACTGTGTACAATTCTGGTCGCCGCATCTCAAAAAAGATATAGTTGCGATGGAGAAGGTACAGAGAAGGGCAACCAAAATGATAAAGGGGATGGAACAGCTCCCCTATGAGGAAAGACTAAAGAGGTTAGGACTTTTCAGCTTGGAGAAGAGACGGCTGAGGGGGGATATGATAGAGGTCTTTAAGATCATGAGAGGTCTTGAACGAGTAGATGTGAATTGGTTATTTACACTTTCGAATAACAGAAGGACTAGGGAGCATTCCATGAAGTTAGCAAGTAGCACATTTAAGACTAATCGGAGAAAATTCTTTTTCACTCAACGCACAATTAAACTCTGGAATTTGTTGCCAGAGGATGTGGTTAGTGCAGTTAGTGTAGCTGAGTTCAAAAAAGGTTTGGATAAGTTCTTGGAGGAGAAGTCCATTAACGGCTATTAATCAAGTTTACTTAGGGAATAGCCACTGCTATTAATTGCATCAGTAGCATGGGATCTTCTTAGTGTTTGGGCAATTGCCAGGTTCTTGTGGCCTGGATTGGCCACTGTTGGAAACAGGATTTTGGGCTTGATGGACCCTTGGTCTCACCCAGCATGGCAATTTCTTATGTTCTTATGAATGTTTTGGATTCGTTTCAACATTTCGTTTTTTGGCTTAGCTTTGGATTTTTCCCAGATCTGACATGAACAATATTGTGGATCGTCATAGTGGATCTGTGTAAAATCCAGTTTTTCCCGACGAACGAAGCAAAAATCCATCCTTTTTTGTGTGACGTCAAATCGTTTGTGGCCTTTCCAGTGAAAAATGTTCTTTATATTCACTGATATTTTAAGTTGTTGATCCACAGCCAGTTAGGTTAATGAGGTTAATGAGGATAAGAAGAACATAAGAACATAAGAAAATGCCATACTGGGTCAGACCAAGGGTCCATCAAGCCCAGCATCCTGTTTCCAACAGTGGCCAATCCAGGCCATAAGAACCTGGCAAGTACCCAAAAACTAAGTCTATTCCATGTAACCATTGCTAATGGCAGTGGCTATTCTCTAAGTGAACTTAATAGCAGGTAATGGACTTCTCCTCCAAGAACTTATCCAATCCTTTTTTAAACACAGCTATACTAACTGCACGAACCACATTCTCTGGCAACAAATTCCAGAGTTTAATTGTGCGTTGAGTAAAAAAGAACTTTCTCCGATTGGTTTTAAATGTGCCCCATGCTAACTTCATGGAGTGTCCCCTAGTCTTTCTACTATCCGAAAGAGTAAATAACCGATTCACATCTACCCGTTCTAGACCTCTCATGATTTTAAACACCTCTATCATATCCCCCCTCAGTCGTCTCTTCTCCAAGCTGAAAAGTCCTAACCTCTTTAGTCTTTCCTCATAGGGGAGTTGTTCCATTCCCCTTATCATTTTGGTAGCCCTTCTCTGTACCTTCTCCATCGCAATTATATCTTTTTTGAGATGCGGCGACCAGAATTGTACACAGTATTCAAGGTGCGGTCTCACCATGGAGCGATACAGAGGCATTATGACATTTTCTGTTTTATTCATCATTCCTTTTCTAATAATTCCCAACATTCTGTTTGCTTTTTTGACTGCCGCAGCACACTGAACCGACGATTTCAATGTGTTATCCACTATGACACCTAGATCTCTTTCTTGGGTTGTAGCACCTAATATGGAACCCAACATCGTGTAATTATAGCATGGGTTATTTTTCCCTATATGCATCACCTTGCACTTATCCACATTAAATTTCAACTGCCATTTGGATGCCCAATTTTCCAGTCTCACAAGGTCTTCCTGCAATTTATCACAATCTGCTTGTGATTTAACTACTCTGAACAATTTTGTGTTATCTGCAAATTTGATTATCTCACTCGTCGTATTTCTTTCCAGATCATTTATAAATATATTGAACAGTAAGGGTCCCAATACAGATCCCTGAGGCACTCCACTGTCCACTCCCTTCCACTGAGAAAATTGCCCATTTAATCCTACTCTCTGTTTCCTGTCTTTTAGCCAGTTTGCAATCCACGAAAGGACATCGCCACCTATCCCATGACTTTTTACTTTTCCTAGAAGGATGGTCATGACAGGCACATTTTGGAATATGGAGGTATTTTGACTCTGAATAAAAATTTGGAAGACTTCCAGTTTTGAATTCATCGAATATGCTGACATCCAAAAAGTTATGAATCCTCCTATTATGCATTTGAGAACCAGGATCTATGGGCTTCTTAAAATAAAACAGACTGCATTGGAAACAAATCTCCCTTTATGTTTCTAGAGCTTTTTCAACCAGTAAGTTACCTTGAAATTTTCCTCTGTGAGTCCCTCGTTGGTTTTTGAATTTCTAATCATCGCTGCAACATATCGTTTCACTAAATTCCTGATGACTTCCTGCAATAGAGAAAAATAAAAATCTAATTGTCTCATGAAAAAAAAAACCCATCATGCTACATCTCACTCTCTTTCCCTCACCCCAGTGTGTGTGTGTGTGCGCCTTTTATTTATTTTATTTTATTTTTAACTTAAGCGATTCATTGATCAATAATCTGCATGGTGAAGGTCATAACCCGGGTACCAGTAAAGCAAAGGCATCTCTTATTCAGGCTGGGTCTTGAGCACAACAGCCTGAGAACATCGAAAATGATTTTGGATTCCTGTTAAATTGTCTAGGCAGGGTACGAGAGCAATCCACGAGAGATGCACACGAAACCTATTTGGATACAATGGATTTCCAACGTATGCAATAATGTTTCATGTATATTTATGGATCATATATCATTATAGAAAAAATAGAAAAGCAGCATTGCTAGCACATGATACTGATCCTATGTTGACCTTCTATTTTACTTTTCTAGTTCTTTAATTAGATGCCACACTGGTTTCTGATATTATTTTCATTGTATAGTTGGTGCCAGGTCCTTCTGGGAATTGCTCTGAGACTGTAATTGGGTAGCAGGCTATGAGGTCCCGTGAAGTTATACATATTTCATCGCGAAACCAACAGCAATCTCGCCGCACTTCTACCGTTGTCAAATTACAGCAGAGCAGAGGTCAACAACGTGGAAAGCACACCCTTCCCAGTCAAGGATGGCCAAGAACCAGGCCACAAAACTGCTTAACGTGCTGAAGAGGCTGGTACCTGGTAATGCTGATTCTGAATCAGGTTGTCAGCGTGCCGTTCCTGTAATTAAAAACATAGGAGTATTAACATATGCAGCTCTTAAGTTACTGCTCACGGAGTCTAGGAAAAAAAAAATATCTCCGTAGGCCCTTAAGAGCCTGGATCTCTGGCTGTATGCAAGCGTGGCATTAGTAAATAATCCTTTGAAAAGTGCTTTTTTAACAAATAAGTTGCCTTACCGTGAATGTTTTTAAGTTTTCGTGCTTCTTCTGTTCATCCTCCACCTCCTTGGCGGGACACAGCTGTTTGTGGATCCACTTGCAGAGGTACCAGGTTGACTTAGGGCTGGGGACAATGTTAAAAGGAGGCGGCAGAGTTCCGCCTTCGTCGAAATAGCTCATCCACAGCTTAGTCCGGGCAAACTTCCATTCAATATCCGCATGGTCCTAGTAAAAAAAAAAGACAACACAGACCGCGTCAGTCCCAGCAAGGCTGATGGGAGCAAAGTGGGTTATCGAAAGGGAGTGGTCAGCCCGTGTCACATGGTAGGAGCAATGGATGGCCGGCGCCATCTTGTGCTCCTGCCATGTGACAGGGGCCGACCAATGGCACCGGTAGCCCCTGTGACATAGTAAGGGCAAAGGTTATTGGCGCCATTTTGAAGGTGACTAGCAGGTGGATGTACAGAGGGGGAGTTCCGCCAAATTACCCTTCAGGAGTAAGATGCAAGTTCGCTTTCTTGAAGAAGCAAAGCAGGGGCAGCGGCTCACCTGTGAAGAAGTGTTAATAAGCACTACTCCAGCACACTGCATGCCGTTCAGCTTAACTGACACAGTGTGCACGGGAAAGCGAGCAGGCACATCCCCTTCCTGTAAGGGTGACTAATCAGAAAGCTTGGTTTTCTAATTAATGGCTTAATTTGGGTGTATGTGGCTAGGGCAAGGGGGACATCTTTTACAGAGTTACCGAGCAGAGGAGAAGCCTCGTGGTTAGAGCTGGAGGCTGAGGCCCGGGGGAGAAAAACCAGAGTCGAAATCCTGATGCTAGCGCTTCTCGTGCAAGTTTACTTCTCCCTCCCTTGCCTCAGGTAGAAGCCCTCCAGCTGCCCCAGAAATGTAACCTGCCTTCAGCACAGCTTGATTCAGCCCGGGTTTAACCTCTCACCGTGTACACGCGCTCGGTCCTTTTATTTATTTATTTTTCTTTTGGGAGGGAAGGCAGGGGATGGACATCAGTAATTGAAATTACATAAGTCCATGTCTGCAATGCAGCAAAACTAGAATTGGATCAACCTGCCCTGGAAATAAATAACATTCCCAGATCACCACCGCCCATTTACTGGGGGTGCAAATGACAGCCAAAGTTGCCTTTGTGAGTGCTACGCGGGGGGCTTCCTTTGCAAAAATTGTCTTTCTAAGGTCATGCAGCAGAGAGCAGCTTTCTGTCACTCACACCTCACCTGGCACTGGTTTATTTCTATCAGAAATACTGAGCTCTGTGACCACGCGAAGGGTTTTTTATTTTCCCAAAATACAGGCAATCAGGTCCGACGTCCGCGTGTTCTCCACCAGACGAGCAGCCGAGGGCCTGCTGTCCGTTCCCCGTGGACGCAAGGTGCCACTCTGCGACCTAGGAATTGTTTCTGCATCAGGTGGCTCAGGACGTCTGCGGCTTCTGCTCCTTCGCCAGAAATACAAAGCGGGCTCTCATGAAATGGGAGCGACTTTAGCTTTTAAGATGCAATGACGTCGCAGAAGAGGAGAGAGATCTCGCATGCGAGCTGAGCAGGTCAGGAATTCCTCCAGACTGGGTCCACAACGTCAGCCAGTAATGCAACGAAACCAGCAGAAACCAGCACCGCCTGCTATACTACTAGCAAGTAGCGGTATCCACTACAAATCTTTCCCAGCAAATAAATACACACACACACACAATCTTCTACTACATTCAGATGAAAATGTGGAAATAAATTTAATCCCAATTGTCATGTAAAGCATAAATGTCACATCGAAGTCTGAAGAAAGGACTCGGGGAAGGAGATGTTTCTAAACAGGCAGCCGGGCACAACAAAAGGCAGAAACATTTCTACTGAAGAAAATGACAAGAAAGGGAAGAAGGCGCAGAGTAGGAATAAAAGCAAACCAAGCGGGAGAAGTTGGTTAACTTGATTTTGCTGACAGTGGAGTGAAAAGCAAGGAAGCACTGCCTCCCCTGCAGGAGTCGCCTAACGGCGCTGCTGCAGGCACAAGCCCGGGACAGGCACACAGGACCTTTAGCGCCGGGGAAAAGAGATCAGCTGGGGACCTGCAGTACGAAGGTGAACTGGGCCTCTGCGGTCAGTGTCCATTCTGCCTCCTCCTTCTTCTACCGCTCAAGGGCCTGGTTCATGAATGTCCTGTTCATCCCGAGGGCCATATTACTGGGAGGAGTTAAATTAGCCGGATCCGTTTATCTGACTTAACCAGCTGAGCCGCCCAGCGAGTTATGGGCTCAGATGAGAAGCTCCCTCACCCTACCTGCAGGACTTTGTTTAATGATCACTGACTTCTCCACGTCTACCTTGCACTACACTCTGCAAATAAAGGGAAGAAAGCTAAGTTTAATGAGGTCAACAAAATAACACGGTCAGAGGAAGAGCCGAAGAGGAGTCCTCTGCCTGACCTTGGAACGCAGGAAAGCAGCAGAAGGCAATAAGGCAAGGGGCAGTGAAGCTTGCTAGCAGGCTCGGACTAAAAGCAAAATTGTCCCTATGACAGCAGCAGATTTCACACACTAAACAGAGTCATTGGTGGCAGATAAAGACCCAGACCGTCCATCACGCAGAAGGCCTGCTCGTTTGTACCTGCCTCACTGGACCTGTGGCCTCCTCTCTCCCTCGGCCACGAAGGGACCTACTCATAGCATCTCTGCCGGAGTCTGCTCCACCAACCACTCGGTAAAAGAAAAGTAATCATCACTTTCCCTTCAGCTTCACAGGAGGGGATGCTCAGAAGGAAGGTGAGAAAATACTTTCCAAGGTGCCGCGATTAACCGTTTGCGCTCAAAGCAGCAAATCGGAGGCCACGGAACGAGAGTGCAAGCATCGTAACGTGCAAGGTGCAGAAATGTCAGATGACAAACCACACGGCTGCGCCATTCACTGGCCACAAGAGGCACGCAGAGCAGCAGCGCGCAGCAGTACTCCAGAGTACCCAAATCCATCCACGCGAGGCTCCTGCCCTCGAAGGCACATAAAACACCTAACGATAAATACACAGCATCGCGTCTCAGACCGAAGGTAACGTAACGTTAAAGCGGGCAAGCTGAAATCCGTTTCTAAAACCTGGCTCGCTGCCGGCAAGAAGCCGACCTGCGCACGCGTTCTCTCACGCCGAGGGAGCCACCCCGCCAGGAAGGTGAGCATCGCTGTGGAAAGAGCCAGGGAGGCTCTCCCCTGCACGACCAGGCTGGCACCTTCGGAGATTTTGCTTTGCAACGCTGGCACCAGCATGAATCGAAGGTTAAAAAAAAAAAAAGATAACGAGAAGGAACGACGAGGGGATTCGGGGCCGAATTTTTGCCGCCGGCGTACGAGGTGAGAGAAATCCAAAAGGGTCAGCTCCAGCCACCTGCGCTGTGCGCGCTGTCGCCTCTCAGATGTAGTCGGAGGGAGAAGCCAGGTCATCAGGTCTGATATAAAGTGCTGGCTGGCCTCCGACTTACTGAACAGGGCCCTTAATTGTTCTTCCATGCATTTTTATTTTCTTCACCTCTTCCTAGTTTACGACTACGAGATGGCAGGGATCCTGAATCTGCTCCGCAGCGTAGCCTGTGTTTCCATAGCAACCCTCCCCAGAGATTCGCCTTGGCTGTCTGAGAAAGTGCCATTACCTCCACTAGCCACCTCTCGGCACTGCAAGCCCTTGGCAATTTGTGTGCGCGTGTGTGTGTATGAGAGTGAGTGTGTGTGTGTGTGCGTGCGTGAGTGTGTATGGCTGTGTGTGTATGTGTGCGTGCGTGAGTGTGTATGGATGGGTGTGTGTGTGTGTGTGCGTGCGTGTGCGTGTATGAGAGTGTGTGTGTGTGTGCGTGTGTGTGTATGAGAGTGAGTGTGTGTGTGTGCGTGTGTATGGCTGTGTGTGTGTGTGTGCGTGCGTGTGTATGGATGGGTGTGCGTGCGTGTGTGTGCGTGTGCGTGTATGAGAGTGTGTGTGTGTGTGTGTGTGTGCGCATGAGTGTACCTGTGAGATCCCTGTTATAACTGACCCAAGCTCTTGGCAACTCATTCACATGTTTACTGTCGAGCGGAAGCTGAAAGTTGATTTGCAGGGTAAGGCAGACCTTTACAACGCCAGTGTTTGCCCAAGCATGCCGTTTTTGTTCTGTTGAGGTCCCACCGCCTTTGCCTAAGCATTTACTCTTCCCCCCCCCAAAAAGCTCTCCTCGCGGACTGAGAGGATGGGGGTCTTGTGGAATTGGGATTCACAGGGAAAACTGCACACACTGGCCTGGCGTAAAATCCGCGCTCTTTTCAGAGTCATCAGGGGCCCATGTTTACCCAGGTTTCTCTCGCATCCTTTGCCGTATCATAGGCCAAGTAAAGCAGCGCTGTCCTGTGGCTGACAGCAGGTTGCAGCTCACTAGAGAGATACTTCCAAGGCCATTTTTAAGGTAGGACTTGATTGTCCCCCCACACTCTGCAGGAGGACTCTTATGGGCCAACCCGAAGAGCAAGGCTGAGCTAGGAAAGACACTTCAGAACCTCTGTAGCTCAGGCTGGTCCCCTGTTTGGAGTCTGGGAAAGTTTATACAAATTGACAGTTCTGGTGCACACACACACACACGCGCATGCACACGCACGCACACACACACGCACGCACACACACACGCACACATACACACGCACACATACACGCGCACACACACGCACACACACGTGCATACACACGCACACACACATGTGCACACACACACACACATGTGCACACACACGCACACACACACGCACACACACGCACACACACACGCACAGAACTTCACCAGAATCTCCCTGGTCAGGCAGGCGCTGGTCGCTGTCATAACACAATAGGTTCATGAAATAACGGGGGAAGCTGAACATTACTGATTCCCACAGCTCTTTTCACCAGGGGGGACATGAATTAAGGAAAGGTAAGCAGAAGAATTAAGAAAGTCCAAACGTCAAGTGCGAAATCACTTGGAGGCAGTGGTGATCGGAAGCGAATCAGGGTGAGCGGAGGAGCAATCGCAATCAGCAGGAACCAAAGGCTGCATAAGTACCTAAGCGAGCCGAAGAGGAAGGCCAGACAAGGCCATGTGGCCAGGAAGAGGGTCGCGGATATTTTGGTGGGAGCATTTTTGATGGGGTGAGCAGGACAGAAAGCAAACTGTAAGGAATCAGAGAGGGAGGGGACCCTGGAGGAGCCTGAAGGCAATAGAAAGCAGAGCTGGGATGGCAGTGAGAGAGAGTCAGGAGCCGGCGCTGGAAGGGACGGGCACAGGGAAGTGCGAGCTCACGGAATGGGGAGAGAGAAGAGAGAAACAGGGAATGAGGCGCTGCGGTGGGAGCATCCGAGTCCGGCCTGGGAGGCCTGACATCCCCCCCCCTCTCCCCAGCGTTTCAATCTCCAGCCCTTCAGCCTTGGGGGGGGGGGGGGGAGGAGGGACCCCGCTCCGGCTGATTCGCCTCAGGCCCTGCACCCCGCTGAGGTCAGCCCCGAGGACGGGAGGGAATAACTGACCAGCGTGACCTCTGTCCCGGCGCAGCACCTTTTCTCACAGAGAAGCACGACGGATGCACACAAAGCACCGGAGGGCCGCTCTCTCACACCGGAGGCGGTTATCCCTGGAAAGGGGATTAGATGTTTGGCCGCAGGAAGCAAAAGAGAAATCTTCTGCGAAAGCAAAACGCAGCACGTGGCCTCGGATTAGCATAAACCAGGAAAAGCAGCAGGGGTATTAAATGTACCTGCCGCCAAAGCAATGAGCAGGATTACGGAAACACCATGATCCCAGAGGCTCAAGATATTAACTTGCACTGTGCCTGTTCCTGGCGCTTCCTTCGTTAGGTCTTACTCCCTGGTTCCCTTTTCTTCTGGTCACATTTCGCCTCTTCCAAAATCCATTAGGTATTTGTGTCAGGCTTGCATAGGGTTTGCCGCCTGGCTCCATGTCATACGGGACAGGCCAGTCTGGTCACGGCTTTGCCCCACTGCAAAATCACAATTGGGTGAACAAAAACGTTCTTTGAAATATTCAGAACTCAATAACTGGTAAACACCTCCAATCAAAAAGGAGAATGGTATCAGAGTATGAGGGCACCAAAGTTTCGAATCTATGGTCTTCAAACGGTCTCAGACAGAAGCCCACGATACCAAATCATTTCCCAAACACCTCTGCACAGCGCACTTATGCAGGTGAATCCTACGGACACAATTTAATGGTTTTCAAAAGCCCACGTAACTCGAGGAAGGTGCATTCACCCAAGTAAACCCAGTTTTACCTGTAAATGCTTTTTAAAATCAGGTCCTTGGCTTTTTGCATATTGGAAATATATCGCAAAGGTGTTTGAGAAATGATTTGGTATTCTGAGACTGTTTGAAGCCCATTGCAGGCAGGAAACAGCAGATTAAAACCTTTAGCACCTTCATACTCTGATACAATTCTCCTTTTTAATTGGGGGTTTTCCGGTTATTGAGTTTTGAATATTTTAAAGAACATTTCTGTTCACTCCATGATTCCTGAGAGGTGTTTGAACTTTTGATTTATCCCATTTGCCCAGATTCTTCCTCTGATGTACCCGAGATAATCAGAACTACAAGTCCCTGCATGCAATGGAGTAAACCCAGGACTGGATTAGCCCACTCCTTATGAAGTGGAGCCAGGTGGCAGCCCTACCCCTGCCCGGGGATTCTGATAAGAATCAGACTTTAACAGCGCCCCTCCTGCATTACCCATTAAATGGGAGCCGATAAGAAGGGGGAACTTCCAGCCGGGAATATCCTACAGCAGTGCAGCGTTTCCCCTATTTAAATGGAGCCTCCCACTGCCCCTCGGATGCGCCTTGCAGCAACGGTCCTGAGGCTGGGGGCATAACCAGGGCTCCTTCGGGAACCCTGTATCGTTGCGCCCTGACTGCTGCCATCAGGTGTCACCCTTCACACTGACCATGACTCCATCTCTCCCCCCCTTCCAGTGACTGTGAACGCAGCACCCCCCAGCGGCACGTGGAAGGCCGGAGCCAGGAATTCTCTGCACAGCACAGCCCCTAAGCCGGTCCTAACAGGATGCTTTTAAATATCGGCGTTTTGCACTCCTGGTTTTTTTTTTGCACTTCTCCAGCACTCAAACTCTCAGATACAGGTGGTGCGCATCCCAGGGATGGGGCGAGAGGACCGGAAATCGAAGCGATGAATACAAAGGAAAAGAGAAAGAGTCCAGGGGGAAAAAGGCGAGGGGGGAGGATAATGTGGGGAGCCAGAAAATGAGTCGGTTGGTGGCTTTCCCTGGCCCTTGTGGCTCCTGGACGCAGTCTCTGGCTGGCTCCATTTTGTCAGTACCTGACAGATCCAGAATACGCTTGCAAGTCTGGTTCCCCAAAGGAAAGGAGACGCAGGAGCCCATGCATGCAGTGGGAGAGGGGTGCTGAACCGGGACTGGATCCGTGTGCCTGAAACCTCGGATCCAGCTGCTGATCCTGATATATAGATACGCGCTTAATGCCAGGCTGCACTTCCCTTCAGGGGGGAGAAAAAAAAATACAAACTTCCATGTTAGCAGAAAGAAACTGCACCACCAATTAATTTGTATTTTACTGGGAACAAAATCAGTGATTCAAGCACTGGACGACTGCCCGGAAAAGCACTTGGATTTTTTTTTTTTTTGCGCTGATAAGCAAAATATTCTCCAGCTTTTATAGTGGTGAAAACGCAGAGAAATCTCTTTCAGTCTGGTTCCTCATGTTCGAATAAATGCCAGCAAAAGCGACATGCAGTAGATTTATGTTTCAGCAGAATGAAATCTTGTCGAGCAAGGTACAGTATATCTGCGTGAAACTAAAAAAGGTGCCAAAGGTATCCCGTGTCTCCAGGCCACAGACATAGAGGGCTTCATCCTTCTGGGTCCTGCAGAGTTTGATCACATTAGCAGAGCAGACCAAATCCCTTCTGAAAGGAGCTGGGGGTTCTGCTAAAACAACTGGCACACATCAGGGAAGCATCTTCTAGGCGGTTCCGAGTACATACCCTAGTTCCTTTATTCCTACCTCTGCTTCCTGAAAATGATCTGCCATTTAATCCAGACGAAATGAGCACTTTGCTGTTGCACAGGTGTTACATGCTGAAATTCGGGGGAAGCGGGCTGAGGCGGGCATGGACACGTGTAACCGGCCACGGCACTGTGCGTTTCTGCCGATGACATTTTTGCAGCTGAAGAATGCAGTTTGTGCTTAGGTGTGGGGCACGGCGCAGACCTTAAATCTGGGGAGCAGGCGGCTCTTCCAAAAGCCGGAGCTGATGCAGACAGAAATCTCGGATTCTGCGGGACGCCTGGCGGGTGCATCTACACCGGGACTGACTGGGCATCTCACACACACAGACACACCCACACACCCACACACACAGACACAGACACACCCACACACACACGTCCGGCAATCTACAGAGCCCCGGGGCATCACTGTGGGAATCAGGCCGGTGTGCTGTGTTGAAAGCACTGCAAACTTACAAATTTAAAATGTACAATGAGGTAAAAATAAATAAACAAAGCACTAGGAGGTCAAGAAACCGGTTCCCCAGAAGAAGAAAAGTATATATATATTTTCTTTTACCTGAATTTAACTAGGGTCTAAGGAAATGTTCCTTAGGGTTACTGCCCCCTTCCTCTCCATCCTGATTATCAGTCGGGCATCAGTAGGGCTCCTTGACCATCCGCAGCCCTCCCCACCCAGAGTAATGAAGAGAGTGAATCCAGAGAGAGAGAGAATTGGGTACCCACTGTTTGCTTTCTCTGTTAACTAAAGGCTATTTAACTCAGCAGTCTGAGATCATGTTAATTCGGTCTGTCAGATCCCAACAGAAGACCAGATAATGCAGTGGGCTGCAACCTCTGTTCTCCATCTGGATATTTTGACTTCCCCTTGCATAATTACAGGAGCCCTTGCTGTGCCGCCTGGCACAGAAGCAATGGAGCCATCAGGCTTCGGCGGGCTCGACACCACACACGCCATCGGTCCTTTATTTTAACCAACGTCTGCACCAAGAGCTTTTATGCGCTGCTACTGCCTGCCCCCTGCTCCTCTCTGAACAAGAGGAAAGACGCCAGAAGGAACCTGAACCTGCTGTGCAAGAGAAGGCGGCTAAAAGAATTAGCAGAGGACGCTATTGGCCTGCAAGCGAGGCCACGTGTGTCGTCGGAGCAGGCACAGAAGATTAATTTGGTAGTAGCCGTGGAAACAGGAGCTGCATTAAACTTTCAGCTCAGGTCTGCCGGTGATGTGCAGTCAGGGCAGGGGGCATAAGCCAGAACTGTCCTGCAAGGCCTGCCCTGCATCTCCCTTCCCCTCCCCCCCTTCGAAATTAAGAAAACAACAGCGCCGGCATCACGAAAAGTGAAAAAGGAAAGGGTCCCCAGTAAGGTTAGCAACTTGCAACTGGGAAAATTCTGATCGCTCAGAGGTGCCAAGTAAAGTTTATGCTGATGATGTCCATCCACATACGACTGTTATTGCCACCCCACCATTAGTAACTTAGTAAATGACGGCAGATGACGACCAAATATACAATAGCATCGTTTAACCAATCCTCTCATATAAGGGTTCTATCATTCACCCCCAACTATACAGAACAGAACCCCCTACAGCAATCCTGCAAATAAATATTCTATGCCCACAGAAACACCCCCAAGAAGAGGACAGAGCAAGAGGAGGAGGTTTTTCCTTACTATTCACCGTACAAAAAAAGAATATTCGCATTTTAGCATCGTCTCAGGAACAATGCCACAAACTCTATCCTGTACCAGGCGCTCTGTGAAGCAACACAAAATCCTATGTAGCAACCCTGCCGTCCCCAAAACAGCACCAACACCCCGAACTCAAACAGCAATAAACCCTACCTGTGAAAAGGTGACACTGCAAATACTGCAATGGGTCCTAGAACACCAATATACCTCCTACTGGGAAAACCGAAGAAAGCAGAATGTGACCAGTCCCTACACAAAAACTACACACTGGCACACGTCACCTCAGCCGCACATGCATGCCCTCACCAAATATAGAATACGTGAGCAGAAATTAGAAATATTAAGACAAAAACTGAACTGAGAATCCTGAAAAGCCAGGCTCCACGTTCAGTGCAAGATTGGAGAACTTGAAATAGAAATGCATTTCTTCCTCTCCCAAGCAAAATGAAACGATAAGAGATGCATATTTCCAAAACAGACATATTCCAAACCATAAACTAAAAAAGTCATGCTTTCTTCTACCCTGGGAGGTCTTATTTTCCAAATTGTGTTGATCACAGTCTCTTTTTCTGCTTTTCCTCCAGGTCTGTGTTTCTGTTTCTTCTCCTGTATACTTCACTTCCTCCTCTACATTTCCCTCTGAGATTTATCTTTCACGTTCATCTCCTATCTGCCTCTAGCAGCTCATAACTAGATTTCACCGCTCCTTCTTTCTCCTCACCTTAGTCCTCAATCTCTCTTTTCAACTCTCACCCTCTCATCACCTTTCCAGTCCATCTCCCCACTTTCCCAATCGATTCCTCACTCTCGTTCCCATTTCCACCTTTTATAAACATCCTCTCTCTAGTCCTCAACTCTTTTCCTCTGTCTCTAATCCGCTCACCAGCACTCGCTACTCCCCTACCTCCTGCCCGCTCCTCTTTTAAATCCTAGCCAGCATCCAAGTACCCTTCTTTTACTGTAACTTCAAAATTATTCCCATTAACTTACCCCTCCAAAAGAACATCTCTTTCCTCTCCAGGGGCAGGGGACACAAACTTTCTCCTCTCTCACACAAGCTCACACTTTCCAACACAACACACTCAATTACTCATAATGCTCACTCACACATAAATGCTCTTCCTCTCCCCATACACACGCACACACATACAAACATACTCTCTCTCTCTTCCCCATGCACATACATACATACATACCCTCTCTCTCTTCCCCATGCACATACATACATACTCTCTCTTCCCCCATGCACATACATACTCTCTCCCTTCACCTATGCACATACATACATACTCTCTCTCTTCCCCCATGCACATACATACATACTCTCTCTTCCCCCATGCACACACATATATACTCTCTACCCCATGCACACATGCATACATACTCTCTCTCTTCTGCATGCACATAAATACATACTCTCTTTCTCTTCCCCCATGCACATACATACTCTCTCTCTCTTTACATATGCACATACATACTCTCTCACCTATGCACATACACGCATACATACTCTATCTTCACCCATGCACATACATACATACTCTCTCTCTTCACCCATGCACGCACATACATACATACGCTCTCTTCCCCATGCACATACATACATACTCTCTCTTCTCCATGAATGCACATACATACTCTCTCTCTTCCCCCATGCACATACATACATACATACTCTCTCTCCTCCCCATGCACATACATGTAAACATACTCTCTCTTACCCATGTACACACATACATACATACTCTCTCTTCCCCCATGCACGGACATACATACATACTCTCTCTCCTCCCCATGCACATACATATATACATACTCTCTCTTCCACATGCACATAAATACATACTCTCTTTCTCTTCCCCCATGCACATACATACATACTCTCTCTTCCCCATGCACATACATACTCTCTCTTCCACATGCACATACATAAGTACATACTCTCTCTTCCCCCATGCAAGCACATACATACATACTCTCTCTCCTCCCCATGCACATACATATATACATACTCTCTCTCTTCCGCATGCACATAAATACATACTCTCTTTCTCTTCCCCATGCACATACATACATACTCTCTCTCTTTACATATGCACATACATACTCTCTCACCTATGCACACACATGCATACATACTCTATCTTCCCCATGCACACACATGCATACATACTCTCTCTTCCCCATGCACATACATACTCTCTCTTCCCCATGAATGCACATACATACTCTCTCGCTCTTCCCTATGCATGCACATACATACTCTCTCTTCCTCCATACACATACATATATACACACTCTCTCTCTTCCCCATGCACATACATATATACATACTCTCTCTCTTCCCCATGTATGCACATACATACATACTCTCTTCCCACATGCACGTACATACGTACATACTCTCTCTTCCACCATGCACATACATACATACATATTCTCTCTCTTCCCCCATGCACATACATACATACACTCTCTCTCTCTTCCCCATGCACATACATACATACTCTCTCGCTCTTCCCTATGCATGCACATACATACTCTCTCTTCCCCCATGCACATACATATATATACACACTCTCTCTCTTCCCCATGCACATAACATACTCTCTCTTCCCCATGCTCTCTCTCCTCCCCATGCAAATACATATATACATACTCTCTCTCTTCCCCATGTATGCACATACATACATACTCTCTTCCCACATGCACGTACGTACATACTCTCTCTTCCCCCATGCACATACATACATACATATTCTCTCTCTTCCCCCATGCACATACATTCATACTCTCTCTCTCTTCCCCCATGCACATAAATACATATTCTCTCTCTCTTCCCCCATGCACATACATACATACTCTCTCTCTCTTCCCCGATGGACATACATACATGTATACTCCCTCTCTTCCCCATGCACATACATATATATTCTCTCTCTTCACGATGCACACACATACATACATACTCTCTCTTCCCCCATGCACATATCATTCAGTGTTGAGCAGCGAGTAGTACTGAATCGCCATTGCGCTTACAGCGGTGTTGTGAAAAGTGGCTGGTTTAAAAAAGAGATTCCATTGGTAAAAACAGATTCAACAGTTTGTATAGTTAGTTTTTGCTGATGTTTCTCTAAAGTATGATATCAGAGATCCATGCTAATCTGAGCCAATTCAAGTGGCTCTCAAGCCCCTGAGGCAGCTCGAAAGAGCGAAACTCGGCCAGAGTCGGGCAAGATTCAATAAAGTCCATTTTTATACCGATTCAACTCCTTGTGTTTGTTCCCATGCACATACATACTCTCTCTCTCCCCCCATGCACGCACATACATATTCTCTCTCTCTTCCCCTATGCAAATACATACTCTCTCTCTTCCCCCATGCACATACATGCATATATACTCTCTCTCTCTCCCCATGCACGCCCATACATATTCTCTCTCTTCCCCTATGCAAATACATACATACTCTCTCTCTTCCCCATGCACGCACAGACATACTTTCTCTCTTCACCTATGCACATACATATATACATACTCTCTTCACCTATGCACATACATTCTCTCTTCACCTATGCATATACATGCATACTCTCTCACTTCACCTATGCACATACATAAATACATACTCTCTCTCTTCCCCCATGCACACACATACAAACATATTCTCTCTCTTCCCAGGCACATAAATACATACTCTCTCCCTTCCCCCATGCACATACACACATGCTTTTTCTCTCCCACACACACATGCACTCTCTGTCTCCCCCATATACATACATGTTCTCTTCCTCCACATACATACATGTTCTCTCTCCCCATATATATACGTGCCCTCCCTTCCCCATGCATACATACATACATACATACATACATGCTCTCTCTCTTTCCCCTCCCATGCTAGGGCCATTCACACTCACTGTCTCCCCCCAGAATGTGCAGGCGGCAGCATCAGCCTCTTCCTTGGGCCTACGCAGCATTTGGAGGCCTCTTACTTGTGGGGCTGACGTTTCTCCCCTCTTTGGCCCCAGGGGCCCCACTGCCAGCGACGTGCCGGCTCCTCTCTTAAGCCAGGACCCGAGCCTAGGCACCACTTCTCTGCCTGCTCTCTTTGGCCAGGAGGGCCTGGCCACCTCTACAGCCTCTAGTCCTTCTCTTTGGCCAGGAGGGCCCGGTCACTGCTTTGTTGCCTCCTCTCTTCCAGCCGGTCACCGCTGCTCCTGTACTCCAGCACCTCACGTCGGCCAGACAGACAGCGCGGCTGGGGCTGCATTTAATTGCAGGTTCTGCGGTGCTGGGCTGGAGGAGCAGTGCTCCGAGGATAAGTCAGATGGCGGGCCTTTAACTACAGCTGGACCCGGAGGGCTAAAATCCGGACATTTTAGCCCCGCACCTGGCTTCTGGACAGGGCCCTCTAATATCCGTACTGTCCGGAGAAAATGTGTGCAGTTTGGCAACCTGATTCCCCAGCTTCATCCTTCCCTGCCGGTGGATCTTAAGAAATCCAGGTGGGGCGGACGCAATCCCCAGAGGCTTCTACCCTGCCAGGCCTCAGGGAGGGGCAGCCTGGGATCACTTTTGCCCCACTTGGAATTCTTAAGACTCACAAACGGAGGAAGGTGGGGCTCATGGGGCTCGGCAGGCCCGGGATGCTGGTGGTGGGGCTTTATTTTTCACATTTTTCTTGTGCCAGTGCTGAATTTGTTAGTGGGGGAAAGGGGACAGTTTTGGAATATTTTTTTTTGTTTCTAATAAAATGAAATAAAGCCCATACGTGAAACAAAACGAAAAAAGAAAAGAAAAATGCGCATCTGTAATAAAATTTAACTTTGGAACGACCCCGACCTTTGTGTCGGAGCGGGAAAAAATACAAAACCTTAAGGGCCTTGAACGCTTGCCTTCCTCCCCGGGGGTATTTAATGGCCCCTCAGTTCCTAGCTGCCCTCCTGCGTGAGGAGGAGAGGGTATTTGTGTGCAACCCCCTGCGGCAGAAGGCTGTCGCACGAAGTTGTGCAAACCCCCGGGCCTCACCACGTGACCTTCACCAATTCGCCCGACCATGTTTTTCTGCGCAGAAACTTTTCCGGGTGCTAAGCCCTTTTGGTTTTGCGTACAATTTCCGGTTTGTGTGCGTTTATTTTTTTTTGCTCTCTGTGCATTAGCATCCAAACAGCTTACTGCCCCGGGAGTTTAAAAAAAAAAAAAGGGAATCGGTGCCTTAGGAAACTGCGCAGCGAATTTCAGCACAATTTTAAGGCTCAGCGCATTGCGTCGGCCCCCGCAGGCAGCAGTGAGACCCAGAGCTGCTCTGCTGCGATGGAGGCAGGGAGTAGTGGAGACGGCTTGGAAGAAGGGAGGTGAGGAAGAGACCCAGGAGGGACAGGATGGGGGGGGGGGGAGGGGGCGGTGGGAGGGCCACCCTAAGCAGCCGCAGGCGCTGCCCTGTATGAGGGGAAGCAGGAGAAAGTCCCAATGATGTCTCCTACGGAGAATCTCACAGGTGGGGGAGGAAGGAGAGGGGCTCACAGAGAAAGAAAGGTAAAAGCCCCAAGGATAAGGCACTATGCATTGGGCTTTATTGCTGTAGCTTGTTTCTGAATTGCAAATTGCTCTGGCTTCCCTTTTTTAGGGCAGGAAAGCAGAATATTTGCCTGAATAGAAAAAGAAAAAGGGGAAACTCAATAGGAAATACATTTACTGATGCAAACTTTAGGACTTCTAAAGTAACCTTTCCTTAATAAATCCTCACTCCAGGGCCAAGCACAAGCCCCCGCATCCCTCCCGGTCAAAACCCTTACAGGTGTGCCCTGTAAATTCAGTAAAACTGCACATCAGGTTTCGGGAGGGCATCTAATCACAGCTGGCTCATGCTTTTTGCAAGATTTTTTTTGTCTGTCCAGCCGCCAGTTTGGAGTCTCTCGATTATGCTGCAGGTTGTGACCTCTGGCAAGTCTTCTCTGACCAAGTCTTGATTAGATTTTGCAGAAATAGTGTTCCACCATTTCATTCTGCCACAAGCCCCTCTGGACAACATGCGAAGGCGCAGATATTCAAATGGCTTGGCTGCAATATTTGGTGACTTAACCTGCTAAATTCTAACCGGATATGTCAGGGACGTTCCTGGGGCGGAGGAGCAGTTGGTTAGGTTAACCTAATCTAACCAGCTGACTCTGGCCACGCTGCAGGAAGGTCTACCTATGTGGCTAACTTTTATGATGGTATATTCAGCAGCATGGCTGAGCTGCTGAAAAACCCAGTTCAGATAGTCAGATACGTCTATACGGCTAACATCTAGCCTCTTGGCAGCTGAATATGGACCCCCAACGTTTAAGTATCCTCCACGTAGCTTATTAACTGCAAGCACATAGGAGCCAACTTTTCAAAATATTGGGGTGTTAAACGCAACACAGATTTCCTCTCCATGTTCACAGTGAAGGAGTTTAACTCAATGCTCAAGAAACCCACTGCCCCAACAGAGCTGGCACCTGTGTGCCAGCGTATCCAGCATTCAGGGGAGAAGTATTACTATTCTAAATTAAAACATGTTTTCTTCTTATTTTCAAAGCAAAAGCAGAAGCCGTCAGCCTCCTGAACACCTCCAGGAAACTCAGTCCTGAGCTCCAGCAATTCAGAATGCTCTGCTCGGTAAGACCACCTGATAACACGCGTGTGTACCGCACGCTGCAGGTTAGTAAATAGGCTGTACGATTGCTAGCTGCCTGTCGCAACATTGCACGAGCGTGCGGTGGGTTCTTTACTTGCAGTAGTTAACAAAACAACAAAAAAAATGCAATCCTGGGCTGCTCGGCTGCAGAAGAGCCGAGGAGGCAAACCTGAAACATTCTGCAGGAAACAAATCCGGTGAAAGACACAGGCCCGGGAGCTGCGAACGGAGGGTACTCACGGCAATGAGCTGGTAGGAGTTGTTCATCATGGCTATGAGCATGTTGAGTAACACGACGAGGGATATGACATTGTACGTTCCAAACATGGTGGCGCCCACAAATTCGGTGAACTCGTGCCTTGCTTTCACGTTGGTGACGTAGAGATTCAGCAGCCCGAACACAGACCAGAATAAAGACTGGAGGGTCTCAAACAACCTAGGCAGGAAAACAGGAGCATCTCAGACAATGCTAAAAGTAGTCCCAATCGTTATCAACTGGAAGAGCGGCTTTGTGATCTAAACCTTTGATAGGAGCCGGGAAAAGATCCTTAGGACCAGACTTCCTTGAACTGCAGAACGAGTTTGTACTCTCTCCATTGATTTATGGGGGAGGGGGTGGGCAATCTTCCTAAAATCCACAAGTACTTTTTTTTTTTTACTGGTGAACTTAGCCCCCGGTTTCAAAGGGATGGTAGGATATGGACGCTCCCTCTGAACATTGCCGCGGGTACAAAGGCCAGGTCTATTGCTTCTTTGTGTGCATGGACTTTGCACGGAAAACAACACGCAGAGATTTCAAATTCAGTCTGCGCGCATTGTTCCCGATTTCCCCCCGGGAACACCTTCCCCATATGCAGCTAAAAGCAATGCATGGCGCATACTCTTCGCCGTATTGATGGAGGGCAATTTTCAGCAGGAGTTCGCTCTTTACCCCTCCAAATGGCTTTGGAAATTCATGTATCTAATATGATTTATGGATCACCTTTCAGATTAGAAAGATTGGCATAGTACAATAAAAATAACAATACATAATTGAGAAGGAGTGGCCTGCCTAACCCTTCTTAACCTGATGCCTGGTCCACCTTAAATCCCATGGAGAGAGAGAGAGAGAGCTAGGGCAGGACCCTGCTAGGGCAGGATAAGGGACTGAGCTAGCTGGGTTCAGGAGGCCCCCAGCATCTCCAGGAGAGATGCTGGGGGCCTGTACACAGCTCTGCACTAAGGTTTGTGAAGTA
This sequence comes from Rhinatrema bivittatum, assembly GCF_901001135.1. Classification (NCBI taxonomy): domain Eukaryota; kingdom Metazoa; phylum Chordata; class Amphibia; order Gymnophiona; family Rhinatrematidae; genus Rhinatrema; species Rhinatrema bivittatum. The sequence continues at coordinate 1,187,436 of NW_021820270.1, read as the reverse complement.
CTCTGCTAGTAGAAGGTATGCAGTCTACTGAATGTCGAGAGGACAGGCAGTTTATGAGTGAATGGAAGAAATAAAAGTTCAAATTGCATGAAGAAAGGCTGGAGTCCTGAGTGACTGTGTCTCCAACCTAAGAAAGCTGCTTGGTCATCCCACAATAATACAATAAAACAAACAATAAAAACAACATAACAAAACAAAAAATAAAAAAACGTATCAAATCGTTACAGCATCCAAAGAAAGGAACCTTTAATCTGGCCTCACCAAAAGAGATGTCCCATTTTACATATTCTGCATTTCAGACCTCAGCCAAGTTTTTAATTTTTTTTCTAAAGTGCATTCACTCAATTTCCTGGCTCAACTCTGGAAATGGTCCTTGTGCACTCTCCCTTTACGCCTATGTAGCTTGTTGATCTAACAACAGTTTATCTTATGTATGAAAACCAAGAATCTGTTTTGCTCTACATACTGAGTACTGTCATGATGACCTCAATGTGTGTTAAATCCTCACCTGGGGCTGTTGGTGGTTTTTCTCATTTTCACTGATCTCCCCTTCAGCACTTGCTGCTGAGTTCTCTGCCCTGAGACTCTCAGTTCGGCCTGCCAGGCGAGGCTGGGGTGTTTTAGAAGCACTGGAAGGAATCAGCTGCTCCCACACAAGGAGCTTTCCCTGGGGGCGGGCAAAGTACTTGTGAAAATAAATCTGAATGTTTTGCTAATGATCAAATGTCTGCACAGGTTTTAATTTGTTAACCGGATCAGGGTGACCACTTCTTGGGGTGAGGCTGGCTTTTTAGCAGTGAGATGATCACACCCTTAAGAGTGCACCCAGAAGCCTGGCTTTGATTAGCAGTTGGGGGCCGGCTCTGTTGTGTTAACTAAACGTAAATGATCTCTGCATCAATGGGAAATTAGAATTGGGTTTGGCAAGGGCGAATTTATTTACTTATACAAAAGAATGGATTGTTGCAATGGACTGATTACTGGAAAGCTTGATCACGACATCTGAATGTTCATGTAAGGTTTTAATGTCTCTAAGAAAAATATTTACATCAAGTCCATAGATTCAGTGGCAGGGGAAAGGGGGAAGACAACCAGGACTGGGTCGGTGTATTCCCCTGTTACCCTGCAGTTATCTGGGTGCTCCTGATCCTATCCCCCCGCTGATGTGCTATCTGCTGAAGAATGGAGCAGTGGTGGACGGGCAGCTAAGGGTCAATGCCAAAACAAGTCCAAATCCAAAAGAGCAGTATGAGAAGGGGTGGGGGGGAGGAGGGGAATTCAGATGTGCAGCACGCAGGACAGACCTTGGCGTGATCACTTCTGATAACAGTGCGGGGACTGCAGTGGTGAAGGCCGGAGGAATACCGGGGTGCCCAGGAAGAGGTATAAGCATTAAGCAATAGATTTTTTTTTTTTTAAAAAGGAGGTGATAATGCCAGTGTAGCGGTCACTCATGAGACCTCACTAGTGTCCAGTTCTGGAGTCTGTACCTCCCAAAAAAAAAAAATATATAGACAGGGGGAAGGCAGTCCAGAGAAGGGCTAGCGAAGTGATGCAGCGTCTGTACCATAAGCTGTGTGGCATGAACCTAAGGACCTAAACACACCTTGGAGAGGAGACACTGAGATACCTCAGAAGATATAAATCATGCACAAGATGCAACGCTTGTCTCAGTGGAAAAGAGGCTAGAACAAGGGGTTAGGAGCAACATCAGACAATATTTCTTCATGCACAGAACGGCCCTTGTAGTGGGAGCAGAAACAGTAACAGGATTCAATAAAGCTCGGGATAAGCAGTGCAGATCCCTGGGTGAAAGAAGTGAAGAAAAAGCCAGAGGTCAGCCGAGATCCACAGCATTGCACCAGGAAGTGGGCAGAGCAGACGGGCCTTGTGTTGCCCACCACCCATCATAGTCTACTTCTATGTAACGCAACACAATGGATTCTACTCAAGGCTTGGCTGAGAGGAAATGCCACCTATCCCTATGGCTGTTCACTGTTTCCTGCTAAAATTTATGTTCCCAAAAGGCATGTGGGGCTTGGCGTGAGGCTTTTTCTAGACCCAGCGGTTTCCTTCTGCTCCTTTGTACCTCCAGCTGAATCAGAATCAGGGCTGGACCTGGCACCAGACGCCTTCGTTTGCCGAGGATTCCCCAATTTTATAATCCCCCCCCCCCCCCCAATAAATCTAATCCAGTCATTGCAGCCACAGCCTTTGATTCCTGGCTCAGATCTTCTGTTCTGCAGGGCCAGCCAGGGCTAGGGAGGGTGTCCCGCTCGTGCAACGGCCACACCAGAAGCCAGGGCTAGGGAGGGTGTCCCGCTCGTGCAACGGCCACATCAGAAGCCAGGGCTAGGGAGGGTGTCCCGCTCGTGCAATGGCCACACCAGAAGCCAGGGCTAGGGAGGGTGTCCCGCTCGTGCAACGGCCACATCAGAAGCCAGGGCTAGGGAGGGTGTCCCGCTCGTGCAACGGCCACATCAGAAGCCAGGGCTAGGGAGGGTGTCCCGCTCGTGCAACGGCCACACCAGAAGCCAGGGCTAGGGAAGGTGTCCCGCTCGTGCAACGGCCACATCAGAAGCCAGGGCTAGGGAGGGTGTCCCGCTCGTGCAACGGCCACACCAGAAGCCTGGGCTAGGGAGGGTGTCCCGCTCGTGCAACGGCCACACCAGAAGCCAGGGCTAGGGAGGGTGTCCCGCTCGTGCAACGGCCACACCAGAAGCCAGGGCTAGGGAGGGTGTTCCGCTCGTGCAACGGCCACACCAGAAGCCAGGGCTAGGGAAGGTGTCCCGCTCGTGCAACGGCCACACCAGAAGCCAGGGCTAGGGAGGGTGTCCCGCTCGTGCAACGGCCACACCAGAAGCCAGGGCTAGGGAGGGTGTCCCGCTCGTGCAACGGCCACACCAGAAGCCAGGGCTAGGGAGGGTGTCCCGCTCGTGCAACGGCCACACCAGAAGCCAGGGCTAGGGAGGGTGTCCCGCTCGTGCAACGGCCACACCAGAAGCCAGGGCTAGGGAGGGTGTCCCGCTCGTGCAACGGCCACACCAGAAGCCAGGGCTAGGGAGGGTGTCCCGCTCGTGCAACGGCCACACCAGAAGCCAGGGCTAGGGAGGGTGTCCCGCTCGTGCAACGGCCACAGCAGAAGCCAGGGCTAGGGAGGGTGTCCCGCTCGTGCAACGGCCACACCAGAAGCCAGGGCTAGGGAGGGTGTCCCGCTCGTGCAACGGCCACACCAGAAGCCAGGGCTAGGGAGGGTGTCCCGCTCGTGCAACGGCCACACCAGAAGCCAGGGCTAGGGAGGGTGTCCCGCTCGTGCAACGGCCACACCAGAAGCCAGGGCTAGGGAGGGTGTCCCGCTCGTGCAATGGCCACACCAGAAGCCAGGGCTAGGGAGGGTGTCCCGCTCGTGCAACGGCCACACCAGAAGCCAGGGCTAGGGAGGGTGTCCCGCTCGTGCAACGGCCACACCAGAAGCCAGGGCTAGGGAGGGTGTCCCGCTCGTGCAACGGCCACAGCAGAAGCCAGGGCTAGGGAGGGTGTCCCGCTCGTGCAACGGCCACACCAGAAGCCAGGGCTAGGGAGGGTGTCCCGCTCGTGCAACGGCCACACCAGAAGCCAGGGCTAGGGAGGGTGTCCCGCTCGTGCAATGGCCACAGCAGAAGCCTGGGCTAGGGAGGGTGTCCCGCTCGTGCAACGGCCACACCAGAAGCCAGGGCTAGGGAGGGTGTCCCGCTCGTGCAATGGCCACACCAGAAGCCAGGGCTAGGGAGGGTGTCCCGCTCGTGCAATGGCCACATCAGAAGCCAGGGCTAGGGAGGGTGTCCCGCTCGTGCAACGGCCACACCAGAAGCCAGGGCTAGGGAGGGTGTCCCGCTCGTGCAACGGCCACACCAGAAGCCAGGGCTAGGGAGGGTGTCCCGCTCGTGCAATGGCCACAGCAGAAGCCAGGGCTAGGGAGGGTGTCCCGCTTGTGCAATGGCCACAGCAGAAGCCAGGGCTAGGGAGGGTGTCCCGCTCGTGCAACGGCCACACCAGAAGCCAGGGCTAGGGAGGGTGTCCCGCTCGTGCAACGGCCACACCAGAAGCCAGGGCTAGGGAGGGTGTCCCGCTCGTGCAACGGCCACACCAGAAGCCAGGGCTAGGGAGGGTGTCCCGCTCGTGCAACGGCCACAGCAGAAGCCAGGGCTAGGGAGGGTGTCCCGCTCGTGCAATGGCCACACCAGAAGCCAGGGCTAGGGAGGGTGTCCCGCTCGTGCAACGGCCACAGCAGAAGCCAGGGCTAGGGAGGGTGTCCCGCTCGTGCAACGGCCACAGCAGAAGCCAGGGCTAGGGAGGGTGTCCCGCTCGTGCAACGGCCACAGCAGAAGCCCGGGCTAGGGAGGGTGTCCCGCTCGTGCAACGGCCACACCAGAAGCCAGGGCTAGGGAGGGTGTCCCGCTCGTGCAACGGCCACACCAGAAGTCAGGGCTAGGGAGGGTGTCCCGCTCGTGCAACGGCCACACCAGAAGCCAGGGCTAGGGAGGGTGTCCCGCTCGTGCAACGGCCACACCAGAAGTCAGGGCTAGGGAGGGTGTCCCGCTCGTGCAACGGCCACACCAGAAGCCAGGGCTAGGGAGGGTGTCCCGCTCGTGCAATGGCCACACCAGAAGCCAGGGCTAGGGAGGGTGTCCCGCTCGTGCAACGGCCACACCAGAAGCCAGGGCTAGGGAGGGTGGCCCGCTCGTGCAACGGCCACACCAGAAGCCAGGGCTAGGGAGGGTGTCCCGCTCGTGCAACGGCCACACCAGAAGCCAGGGCTAGGGAGGGTGTCCCGCTCGTGCAACGGCCACACCAGAAGCCAGGGCTAGGGAGGGTGTCCCGCTCGTGCAACGGCCACACCAGAAGCCAGGGCTAGGGAGGGTGTCCCGCTCGTGCAATGGCCACACCAGAAGCCAGGGCTAGGGAGGGTGTCCCGCTCGTGCAACGGCCACACCAGAAGCCAGGGCTAGGGAAGGTGTCCCGCTCGTGCAATGGCCACACCAGAAGCCAGGGCTAGGGAGGGTGTCCCGCTCGTGCAACGGCCACACCAGAAGCCAGGGCTAGGGAGGGTGTCCCGCTCGTGCAATGGCCACACCAGAAGCCAGGGCTAGGGAGGGTGTCCCGCTCGTGCAACGGCCACACCAGAAGCCAGGGCTAGGGAGGGTGTCCCGCTCGTGCAACGGCCACATCAGAAGCCAGGGCTAGGGAGGGTGTCCCGCTCGTGCAACGGCCACACCAGAAGCCAGGGCTAGGGAGGGTGTCCCGCTCGTGCAACGGCCACACCAGAAGCCAGGGCTAGGGAGGGTGTCCCGCTCGTGCAATGGCCACAGCAGAAGCCTGGGCTAGGGAGGGTGTCCCGCTCGTGCAACGGCCACACCAGAAGCCAGGGCTAGGGAGGGTGTCCCGCTCGTGCAATGGCCACACCAGAAGCCAGGGCTAGGGAGGGTGTCCCGCTCGTGCAACGGCCACATCAGAAGCCAGGGCTAGGGAGGGTGTCCCGCTCGTGCAACGGCCACACCAGAAGCCAGGGCTAGGGAGGGTGTCCCGCTCGTGCAACGGCCACACCAGAAGCCAGGGCTAGGGAGGGTGTCCCGCTCGTGCAATGGCCACAGCAGAAGCCAGGGCTAGGGAGGGTGTCCCGCTTGTGCAATGGCCACAGCAGAAGCCAGGGCTAGGGAGGGTGTCCCGCTCGTGCAACGGCCACACCAGAAGCCAGGGCTAGGGAGGGTGTCCCGCTCGTGCAACGGCCACACCAGAAGCCAGGGCGAGGGAGGGTGTCCCGCTCGTGCAACGGCCACACCAGCAGCCAGGGCTAGGGAGGGTGTCCCGCTCGTGCAACGGCCACAGCAGAAGCCAGGGCTAGGGAGGGTGTCCCGCTCGTGCAATGGCCACACCAGAAGCCAGGGCTAGGGAGGGTGTCCCGCTCGTGCAACGGCCACAGCAGAAGCCAGGGCTAGGGAGGGTGTCCCGCTCGTGCAACGGCCACAGCAGAAGCCAGGGCTAGGGAGGGTGTCCCGCTCGTGCAACGGCCACAGCAGAAGCCAGGGCTAGGGAGGGTGTCCCGCTCGTGCAACGGCCACACCAGAAGCCAGGGCTAGGGAAGGTGTCCCGCTCGTGCAATGGCCACACCAGAAGCCAGGGCTAGGGAGGGTGTCCCGCTCGTGCAACGGCCACACCAGAAGCCAGGGCTAGGGAGGGTGTCCCGCTCGTGCAATGGCCACACCAGAAGCCAGGGCTAGGGAGGGTGTCCCGCTCGTGCAACGGCCACACCAGAAGCCAGGGCTAGGGAGGGTGTCCCGCTCGTGCAACGGCCACATCAGAAGCCAGGGCTAGGGAGGGTGTCCCGCTCGTGCAACGGCCACACCAGAAGCCAGGGCTAGGGAGGGTGTCCCGCTCGTGCAACGGCCACACCAGAAGCCAGGGCTAGGGAGGGTGTCCCGCTCGTGCAACGGCCACACCAGAAGCCAGGGCTAGGGAGGGTGTCCCGCTCGTGCAACGGCCACACCAGAAGCCAGGGCTAGGGAGGGTGTCCCGCTCGTGCAACGGCCACAGCAGAAGCCAGGGCTAGGGAGGGTGTCCCGCTCGTGCAACGGCCACACCAGAAGCCAGGGCTAGGGAGGGTGTCCCGCTCGTGCAACGGCCACAGCAGAAGCCAGGGCTAGGGAGGGTGTCCCGCTCGTGCAATGGCCACACCAGAAGCCAGGGCTAGGGAGGGTGTCCCGCTCGTGCAACGGCCACACCAGAAGCCAGGGCTAGGGAGGGTGTCCCGCTCGTGCAATGGCCACACCAGAAGCCAGGGCTAGGGAAGGTGTCCCGCTCGTGCAATGGCCACACCAGAAGCCAGGGCTAGGGAGGGTGTCCCGCTCGTGCAACGGCCACACCAGAAGCCAGGGCTAGGGAGGGTGTCCCGCTCGTGCAATGGCCACACCAGAAGCCAGGGCTAGGGAGGGTGTCCCGCTCGTGCAACGGCCACATCAGAAGCCAGGGCTAGGGAGGGTGTCCCGCTCGTGCAACGGCCACACCAGAAGCCAGGGCTAGGGAGGGTGTCCCGCTCGTGCAACGGCCACATCAGAAGCCAGGGCTAGGGAGGGTGTCCCGCTCGTGCAACGGCCACACCAGAAGCCAGGGCTAGGGAGGGTGTCCCGCTCGTGCAACGGCCACAGCAGAAGCCTGGGCTAGGGAGGGTGTCCCGCTCGTGCAACGGCCACACCAGAAGCCAGGGCTAGGGAGGGTGTCCCGCTCGTGCAACGGCCACACCAGAAGCCAGGGCTAGGGAGGGTGTCCCGCTCGTGCAACGGCCACACCAGAAGCCAGGGCTAGGGAGGGTGTCCCGCTCGTGCAATGGCCACACCAGAAGCCTGGGCTAGGGAGGGTGTCCCGCTCGTGCAACGGCCACACCAGAAGCCAGGGCTAGGGAGGGTGTCCCGCTCGTGCATCGGCCACATCAGAAGCCAGGGCTAGGGAGGGTGTCCCGCTCGTGCAACGGCCACACCAGAAGCCAGGGCTAGGGAGGGTGTCCCGCTCGTGCAACGGCCACACCAGAAGCCAGGGCTAGGGAGGGTGTCCCGCTCGTGCAACGGCCACATCAGAAGCCAGGGCTAGGGAGGGTGTCCCGCTCGTGCAACGGCCACACCAGAAGCCAGGGCTAGGGAGGGTGTCCCGCTCGTGCAACGGCCACATCAGAAGCCAGGGCTAGGGAGGGTGTCCCGCTCGTGCAACGGCCACACCAGAAGCCAGGGCTAGGGAGGGTGTCCCGCTCGTGCAACGGCCACACCAGAAGCCAGGGCTAGGGAGGGTGTCCCGCTCGTGCAACGGCCACAGCAGAAGCCAGGGCTAGGGAGGGTGTCCCGCTCGTGCAACGGCCACAGCAGAAGCCAGGGCTAGGGAGGGTGTCCCGCTCGTGCAACGGCCACATCAGAAGGAGAGCTCTGGTGCCTGGTCCCCAGTCCTGGTCCATTACTGCAATGACTGTGGGCTATGTGAGTCGGGAGGGGGATTTATGAAGGTTCGTAGCATGAGACCCCCAACCCAAAGGAGCACGAGAAAATAGCTGCCCTGCCCATTTATAGGAATGGTTGCAAGATCAGAAGAGTGGCTCAGAAGAATCACAGATTTTTTTTCTGGTCCTCTCTTCCCTCTCTCACACACACACAACACTTAAAAGTTCCCTCCTTGAGAAATAGTCACTTCCCTCTTCTGCCGGCTCAATCTCCCTCTGAAGAGGTTTTAATTGCTGGTGTGCATGGCCCATTGTAGGGAGAAGAAGGTTTCGCAGTCTCTGGGTGCTCCTTCCTGTGTTTGCCATGCTGCTGCTTATTGGATATAACATATTAAAATCCATGTACTCCTTTCAAAGTGAAAGAACACTCACCTTTATAATAAGAACATTTTATGTCTGGCCCCGTGTACATTAAAATTAGAGGAATCCACTTTATATGCAAACTGGAGCTCCCATGAGCATCTTCTTTCTTTCCGGCCTGGCACTTTCTTCCTGCTCGCGGAAGCTTCCAGCTCATTCAAAAGCAGCCTCTCTTGGGCCTTCATTCACAACTAACTGGGGGGACTTTTTTTCACCTTGCCCCGCCCACTCACTTTAGGCCAGGGATTGCAATGAGAGTCCTGGGCTGGGGGCCATGCACTGGGGGCCCCTTCCTTAGACCCTGCAATCATGGATGGAGCCTACATCCAGCTGCTAGGTGTCGCTGTTTTGCTGTGCCTGGGGCTCCCTTTCCTCCAGGGGGGCCATGGGGGGCACCCTCTCCAGCCCAGCCCGACCCCCCCCCCCCCCCCCCCGAAGCAGAAAACCTTTTCAGGAACTGAATCCGTGTTCCCGGCCTGGCAGCACATAGCACCCCCGTCTCCCATGAGCATCTTCAGCATTCCCTTTGGCCTTCTCCTTAATGTCTAAGATTCGCTAGACCACACCATGGGCTAGCGATGGGTTACCAGGGTGGGGGTCACTGAACTAGAAAACACGCGCGGCCTGCTCCACTCTCCCTCTCCCTCTGCAACACCCACCTCATTCTAAATGTTTCATGTTTGACTGAAAAAAATACACTGGGTCCCATGACTCTCGATTGTTATTCAAACTCTTTAAAAACTAAGGACCTATCCAACAGTGATTATGCGCATTAGTTATGAAACTAATTCCTGAGTGCACAGCCCTGTCATCATCTGGTGTGGGGATGGGGATCCTCCGGCCCTGTAGGGTTAGTCAGGTTTACGCTCCAGGCTATCCCTGATGGCTTATGCACAAGCGGGACGTCCCGAAAACCCAACTGATTTGTGGCCCTGAAGGACTGGGGGCTCCCCACCCCTAATCCAGTGCCTCCACTTTGGGGGTACAAGCAGGTTCACAGAAGCACACAATCCTCTATGGTTATGTAAGGAGGAGGAATGATCCAGGTCAGGGCTTCCCAAACCTGGCCTGGTGACCTCCTACAGCCAGTCAGGTTTTCAGGATATCCACAATGAGTATGCATGAGATAAATGTGCTTCTCATGGAGACTAAACATATGCAAATTTATCTCATGCATATTCATTGTGGATATCCTGAAAACCTGACTGGCTGTAGGGGGTCACCAGGCCAGGTTGGAGAAGCCCTGGCCTAGGGACTGGCACTGGGCTGTGGAGGATACTAGGAGAAGACCACTGCTCCGAGTTCAGGATTTGCCTCTATGGATTCTCTGCCTGACTTTGTGCAAATCACTTGGTCATCTTGTACCCCCCACCCCCCCATGGTTAAATTGAAAACATGGCACATGATTAATTGTTTGAATTTCTATTCTGTTTTTCCAATTGCAACTCAAGGCAGTTCCTAATATTGATAAACAATACATATCCGGTTAAATCTGGCTTCCTACTCAACAAATGTAACTTGATTTTATGTACATTACATATCACATTAGTGATTCAGGAAAACTAAGCCAGAAGGTCAGCTGTTCCATCTTGTGGCAGCAGCTCAGTATGAGACAGCTCCTCGTATCTCTGCTATCCATCTGCAGCTTCAAACAATAGAGTCTTTAAAAGCTTCTTGTAGCTTCTGACCCAGTCTAATTGTCACAATTCTAGTAGGAGATTATTCCACATCTCTGGGGCGCTACAGAGAATGCTCGCTGACGTCATTCAGCTAAGCGGGCTTCTCGAATAGAAGGTATCTCTAGCTGGGCTGGCTGAGAGGAGCGCAAGGCTCTTTCTGGACGACAGGACTTGTTAGTCCATACACAAGGAGTTTAAAAACCAGTAAGATGGCCTTGAATCTGATTCCCCATCGGATCGGTTAACCAATGGAGATCAAGCATCACTGGTTTAATGTGTTCTCGAACTGACCAGCCCGCAAGCTGGCGAGAAAGAATTCAAAGTGGCTTCAGGAAGGCCCAGGTGAAGCACATTACAATAATGCAAAATGGGAATCAACATAGCCTGAACAACCAAAGGAAAATCATGAGGCTGCAATGGGGTCTTTAATGGATGAAGTAAGTTTTATAAAAAACCTGACCTAATTAAAGCTTTTACTTGAGGAACAAAAGAGTTTGTGGTCAATGATCACTCCTAAACTTTTAGCTTGTGAGAGAACCTTTATGATGGTTCCATTGACAGAGAGATGGTCAGGTATTAACCATCCTCCTAATACATAGAATTTCGGTTTTAGACAAGTTTAAGGCTAGATGATTTTCAGCTAGCCAAGTAGTGACTGCAGACATGCAAGATGGCGTTTTCTTATCAGTTTCAGGCCATGTTTTCTCTACTGGGAGTTAAATCTGGATATCATCTGCTTACACTTGGAAGCCCTCACAGAGGCCAGGCAGTAACTCACATATTGGAACAAGACTGATATTGAACAAGGTGGCTGACAGAGCTGTCCCCTGCGGGACTCTGGAGTGCATTCCATAGACATCAGAGGTCTTTCTCTTATTGCAGACCTGTTGCCTTCTGTCAAGCAAGTAAGAGTGAAACCAGCTCAGGACCATGCCTGAAAAGCCTAAGGCACGAACTCGGCATGTCAAGAGGTTATGATTGACTGTGTCGAACACAGCACCGAGGTCAAGCATGACTAAGATAAAGCCATGTCCCCTAGCTAGCTCTCTCCTCAAAGTATCAACAAGGCTTATCATTAAAGGCTCTGTACTGAAAGCTTTTCTGAAACTAAACTGGCATGGATTAAGGACCCCATGGTCCTCTATGAACTCCTCTAAATGCTTTAAAATTATACTTTCTAAAATTTTAGCTAAGAAAGACATTAAGAATATAGGTCAGTAGTTCAATAGATCGGTGGGATCAATCACTGATCAATCGGCCGGCTTCAAATTAATTGGGACAAGTCGTTCAGCTAAAGACAGATTAATTAGATGCTTGATAGAAGGTGAAATGGTTTTCTTCATCAGTTTCAAAGTTGATGTCTTACAGGTTTCGAGCGGGCATGAGGTACAGTTTACCGTGCTAATCACTTTGAACATTTCCAGACTTAGTGGGCTCCAAAGTGCTCCACTTTGGAACTGCCACACTTGGTGGCTCATCAATAAGATGACCGACCTTCATAAAAGCAGTAGAAATCTAGCCCAATTTCAGTAGCAAGAAGCGTAAGAAGGCATCACCATTGATGCCTTCCGAGGTTTCTGGTATGTTTCGAGTGATTAAGGATTTAACAATGTTGACGAGAGCTTTTGAACTGTATCCTGCCTCATGAATCAGTTTGGAGTAAAATTCTATTCTTGACTCATTGTTTTTTTAGAAGCGGTCAGATCTGCATCATCCTAATTCCTGCACCACTTTCTTTCGGCCTTTTTAAGTCGACACCAAAACATGCGCAGTTCAGCTTGTAACCATTTTTGAGGAGTCTGGGGTAATACCCTTATTCTCTGGGGTGCAGTCGGTGTCCAGCACATCTCGCAGCATCTCATCCCATTACATCTGCACCTTCTCAGAGCAGGAGGTTAAGGTTTCATCTAAGTAGGCCATTAACTCCTCCCCATCAATTGGACCTCTTTGGTTGATTAATCTGTTCTTCACTACATAAGGTGTAACTTTGCCGATGTGCCTGACCATCCCTGACAGTGGTACAGCCAGGGGTAGGCAAGTGCCAGTCTTTGTGGCTGCCAATCCACCCAGGTTTTCGGGGTATTCCTAATGAATATGTCTACGCATACCATCTGCAAGGCATGAGTGACCGGGAATTGCTCCTGAGTCAGCAAGAAAAAGAAAATTATGGGTTTTCAGGTGTGGGAAAGGGGGAATCGGAGGGGAAGACCAGGAAGGTTTTTTTTATGTCAATTGCAAAATTTTAAAATGAAACGAAAGGAAACAAATTAAATTGTTTTATTTTTCTTTTGCTTTGTTTAAAAACAAATTGAAATGAAACAGGAAATTGTTAAACTTTCCCTTTTTGTTTCAAACAAATGCACATCTTTACCTTGCTTATGTATGCAGATATATGTGATGAAAAGTCATTGTGGACCTGCTCCATTGTGTGCAAATCTATCTCATGCATATTCATTGCTGGTATCCTGAACACCTGAACAGCTGGGGGTGTCCCAGGACTGCTATAAATCTTCACCGACATCCCCCTGCTCTGAAAGCGCTCAGCACTTTGGTCTGTAATTTCCAGCAGAAGGCACTCTACCCTCTGCAGACTTCAACAGGATAAAAGTATCCATCAGTGAGCAAGTTCCCTGTAGCACACAACCTCTGGAGCAGTCGCAAGCCCAAAGACAGTACCTCCAGCATTGAGGGTCCCGAAATGCCTCTGCCCCACACTACATCTCCTATTTATGTGGTCTCCCAGGACTCTACAATATTTATATGCATTTTCCAAATTGCTTACTCAGTCAACGCGCCACGTCTTGAGAACAAAAAAGGCCCCAGTGTGAGACCTGAATTATTAATACGTTCACAGCATCACTGTCAGGGAAGGATATTACTTTACTGGGAGCTATGTGTGTGTGTGTGTGTGGTTGAGTCTTGCTTCACAAAGATATTAAAGGCGTCTCTGGGGAGCAATAACCTACAATATGACAGTAAATCGATGTCATACTTTAAATTAGACTTATGGACGAGAGTCAGGCTTCACTCCTCGTCCTTTGATGCAGCAATGAATGTAACAACCTGGCTAAGCTGTAGTGGTCGGGGCATTGTTTGCCTTCCTTCATTACATAAGGACTAATTGAAGGGAACTTGAGATAGCATTAGCCCTGCTCTGGAAGTAGTAAAAAGGTTTCTTTCATGCCCAGAGGCGTCTCATTTTGCGTGTGTGCGCCCTCTGCACTGCAATCTGCATGCCAAGCTGAACTGGGGGTGCAATTAACAGTATCAAAACATTTAAGTACTGAAGTGGCCCTGGGGGGTGACGGAAAACAAAAAATGGAAATGCCTTGTAGAAGCAGACCTGTGTCCCTCTCCATAATCACTTTCTCGAAACAGGAGAAAAGGTGCCGACTCTGGGCGGTGAGAGAAAGTCTCGTTAACAAAAAGCAAAGAGAGAAAGTCAGCCTCAAACAGGCAGGCAGGGTCTCTGGGTCGTCCTGCAGACGCTGAAAGAGGACCTGGGGGTGCCAAGGTCCCATTCTGGGGGACCCTGCACTCGCTCGTTATCACGAGCCAGGCCTGCGAGGCGCTGCGGCAGCGCATCTGTTTAACAACGGCGCCCAGGCGCGGCTGAAAACCTTGTTATTCCGGCGCAGCAGAAACGACAGAGGCCTGAGGTTTCCGGGAGCGGAGTCCACGTCAGCAGATGTCTCCGCTGGGCTCAGCCCGGTAAGCAAGCAGTCTAAAAACACCTTTCGGGGCGCGGTTGGCCTCCTGCTGCTCGGAGCTTCCAGTTCAATTGGAATCAACCTCCACTGGGTTACAGAGCCAAGAGCCTTCCTTCAGAATTGCCCAGGGTCCCACCCCCTTTCATTACACGGCCGCCCCCCCCCTCACTTAACCTAGCCGCTGTAATGACAAGTCCATGGTCAGGCTGCAGCTCCCCAAGTCTCCCCCCTCCCTTACCCCTGAAGAGCTGTGAACGCTACCTCTGCAGTACCCCCACGCCGTGGAGGGGCCACGCCAGATCCGGGGATTGAACTGGGGGTCTTTCGCGCAGCCCAGCACTGTCACTGGGCCATTGAGCTGCCTCCAGGCTACCTCTCTTAAAACCTCCTTGTTTACTAGAAGAGTGACATTTCTGGATCATCTGAATATCCTCCCTTACTGTCTGCAGTAGGGAGAGGACGAGCCGGACCTCTGGTTTGGTCTGAAATTGGGACGGCTGTAGACTATGGCTCTGATCAGTTCTCACACCCAAAGTTGGTTCTATTTTGTTCTCGGTGGCTTGATGGATGTGCACCAATGTGCCCAACTCGGAGGGTGAATGCTGGCACAGTTAAGTGTGATTCTTAACCTCCTCACCGGAAGCTTTTAGTCTCACAGTACGGGCATATTCAAATACTGATAAACCTAGAAGGCTTCAACTGCAAGCCAGTGATGTTACCTGCATACACGTAAACGAGTGTTGCGTCCGTCGGTCGCAGATGGCTGCGACCGCTCTGCCTTACCTCTTTTTCTCCCCTTTCTCTCCCTTTGGGCAAGATGGCTGCCTCCAGTGCCAAGGGCTTCAGCGTTTCCAGACCAGCATGGGCGTCCCCATCCGCCATGCTCACTCCCGCGGCCTCCTAGGATGCGAGCGCGCACATCTCCTATGTTCTAATACACGTCATGGCGGGAACCTCGGGGGCGGCCCCACCGCATGACGTCAGTACCTCCGGGTATATCTAGCCTCCGCCTCCGCCTCCACTTCCACTTTGAGTTAGCAAAGACTTTGCTTTGCTATTCTGACTGCTCTAGGCTGTACGCTTAGACGTCATCCTCACTCTAAGGGCCTCGCTCCAGCAAGAAGCTCTAGACACCCGCTCCTCGGGGGTCTCTCGCTTCCAGCTTCCCTTCGGGGCTTCCCACTAACTAAGACAACCGCTCCTCGGAAGTCTTTTCTCTATTCTACTTTCAGGATATTGGACCTTTGGGTACTCGCTCCTCGAGGGCCTATCCACCTTTATATCCTGCACCAGGGACCTTCAGTCCCACCATTTTACCACCAGGAAGACGCCTTCACTCTGTGAGTACCTCTACGATCCAGCGCTCCAACTCCACCCACCAGCCGCGGCGTTACCCGCACTGCGGGCTCCTGCCTAAAGTAAACATCTGGGTGAGACTTCACTTCTGAGCCTGTTGAACGTACTGGCACTTCATGGATCAGTGCCTTACCTTCCTGCTTCCCCATCTATTACAGCAGTACAATAAAGCCTCCATCCATTCTGTGTCTGCTGTCTGTGTCAGCCTATCACAGTGGTTCCCCACGGGGCTCCTCCCCGCGGGCGGAGTCATCTCCATTGCGACCAAGGGTCCACAATGCCACAAACTCAACAACGAGTTAGGAAGATGCGGCTTGGATTGTGGCCCAGTCTAACAGCAGTCAGTGGGTCTTCATTACAAAGGGGCCTGTGTATGAGACGCGCGATGCTATTTTTTGGAGATCACTTGCAGGTAACCTGTCAAAAACAGCAGGTATGGCACCCTGGGCTTTAGTGCGCTAACATAATCCTACGCAGGGTGCAGGCGCCCTCAAAGGGCTGCATTAAAGAGAACGCGGTCCTCCGAACGTGACTGTGGTCTCTCTACGTTTTGGGTTTTCGTGTTCCCCCATGCTGACAGGGTCCAAATTTAAAGAGGACTCAAAGTTCCAGGAGCCGGGGGCCAGGTCAGCAGGGCACAGGAAATTCTCTTCTGCCGCTCTGGGGGGGTGTAATGGGAGCCTGGACGGGGTATCTGGCCTCTGGGACAGGGGGGGTGGGGGCAGTGGTGAGGGTAGGTCACTTTGTTTTTGGGGGGGGGGGGGCCTCAGGGGGAGACCCAGGACCCTGCCTCTCACTGAGCAGGCTCGGCTCACTAGCAGTTAACGAGAGCTCCTGAGAGGACGCACTTGGAAAGAGGTTTCTCGTGTAATGCTGGCCGTAAGTATTTTAAATTATAATAAAAGCTTAAAATTTACCCAGGTGAGGCTGACCCTGTAGATTTATCGCAGTTTAGGGAACAGCACAGGAATGACCAGAGCCCCCGATTTCCTGAGGCAAAGTATCGAAAGCGCTGTGGAAGTTGGGTGGCACAATAAATAGAGAACATTTGTATTTCACTTTATCAATAGCAAGTCACTTTCGGCCATTGCTCGTGTCTCTGCCTAATCTATTTGGAATTTTTTGGGTGAAAACTTATCTTAGTGACGTGTGCTGAGAAAGGAGGGTGAGGATGGAGAACGGGCGTAGGGGATGGACAGGAGCTGAAGAAGGGATCTCCTGGAGGAGGGCCAGAGGGATGGGGTGGAGGGAATGGGGAGGGGCATTTAGGATCAGGAGAGAGAGAGAGAGAGGGTGGACCACTTCCTCACACCGGTCCTCCCGGTGCCAATCCCGTCTCTTATCCCTCGCTCACCCCCCCTGCACCACCTTTAATCCCCTCAATCCACACCCCCACACCCTCTCCAATCCCGTGCCCTCACTCACTCACACTCCGCATGTCCCCTCTGATCCTCTCACTCATGGACACCCCCTCTCGCAGCCCACGGCCCCTCCAATCCTCTCATTCACACCCACACCCCCGATCCCCTTACTCACACCCACCTTAAATAAAAATGTCTCTTCACCGCTGAGCCTCTTTCTCCTCTCCCCACCCCCCCCCCCATCTCAGTAAGCCCCTCCTGTTCCCCAGTGCTGATTCCTTTCCCCCCTCTCTCCCCTTTCGATCTTGGCCCATCCATCGCCCGGCGCGTCTCATCATGGGACCTGAGAGACAGCAGTGGCAGAGACGTCTCCAGCTGCCTCCTCTTCGCCTGCAGCCCCAGGGTCAGAGGGTCACCATCGTATAACCATGTGGCGCACGGCGCGGCAGCGCAACTCTCTGACCCGGGGCTGCAGGTGAAGAGGAAATGGCTCGAGCCACCACCGCTACCGTTTTTTTCAATGACCCCCGCCTGGACCGGCAGTCGCAGGTGGTGGACGGGGGGAAGAGGATGGGCGGGCCAACGCTCGTTCAGCCCCCTGCTCTCCCTGTGGCGAGAACCTGATTTAGACGGGGAGAGAGCCTTAGGGACAATCTTCAAAGGGTTTAGGCAGCACCTAACATAGGCTTTAAATCAGCCCCTTTGAAAACCGACTTAGGGCTGAGGTCCTAAATCTATCTGCCAAAATGTGGGCCCCTACGAAGCTGGCGTTAGAGCAGGGAAAAACGTTAGCAGCCTAGAACTGATTTTCGGCGCTAATAAACTACGGTCCCTAAATTTAGGGGAATTTTCAGTTTCACAGTGGCCGAATGTTCAAAATATTGAACACTGGACAATGGACACAGGGGTCATTGACGTTATCTCATGAGATTGCAAGCAATCCTGATGCCTTCTGTCTCCCCCTAAAGTTGATTAATTGGTTGACAATTAGTGTCGTTCCCAGCAAAGTTTAGGAAACAAATCCTGTAGTCATTTACTGTTATAACACACAAAAAAGAAGATATTTGGAAAAATATGACTGGACTAGTCATGTCTACTCCATTCCCTTGGCTCTTTCTGTATTTTTAACCTACAGCATCTCTTGGATTGCATTAGAAGCAGTGGTGTAGCCATGGGTGGGCCTGGATGGTCCATGGCCCACCCAATCAGCATTGCCCGGTGGCCCAAGAAGAGAGGCCCTGTCACAGGGCCACAACAGACACACCGGGCATTCACATCCAGGGGAACAGGCTGCAGCTCAGAGGCCCTGCTTTGTGTGTGGGTATCTGGATGGTAGGTGTGTGGGTGTGTGGATAGTAGCCTGCCTATGTGTGGAGAGGTGTGTGGATGGTAGGGGGGTGTGTGTGTGTGTGTGTGTGTGTGTGTGTGAATGGGAGCCTGCCTTTGTGTGGGGGGGGGGGTGTCTGGATGGTAGGTGTGTGTGTGTGTGTAGATGTGTGGCTGGTAGCGTGCCTGTGTGTGTGGAGGTGTGTGTGAATGGGAGCCTGCGTGTGTGTGTGTGTGTGGTAGCCTGCCTGTGTGTGGGGGGTGTGTGGATGAGTAGGGGTGTATATGTGTGATTGGTAGCCTGCCTGGGGGGCTGGGGAGTGTAAATGGGAGCCTGCTGGGGGGGGGGGAGTGGATGTGAATGGGCTTACCTGGGGGTGTAAGAAAAAGCATGTGGGAGTAAGAACGTGTGCATGTGGGAGTAGGAGCCTGCATGTGAGAGAGAGCATGTGAGAGCCTGTGTGTTTGTATAGAAATATAAAGCTGTGTGTGAGCATGTGAGAGTGAGAGCCTGTGTGTGCACATATGTATGGGAGTGGGAGACTGCATGTGTGAGAGACAGCATGTGAGAGTGAGAGCCTGTGTGTGCACATATGTATGGGAGTGGGAGACTGCATGTGTGAGAGACAGTATGTGAGAATGAGAGCCTGTGGGGGGGGGGGATGGGAGCCCGTGTGTATGTGACAAAGAGCAAGGAAGAGTGAGATCCTGTGTGAGAGAAAATGTGTGTGTGTGTGTGTGTGTGTGTGTGTGTGAGAGAGAGAGTCTGTGTATGTGTGTAGGAAGGAGGAAGGAAAAAAGACAGGAGAAGAAATAGAATAAAAGAGACACTGAAAAAGGAATAAGGAAAAGATAGACAAAGGGGAAAAAAGAGACTGGGACAACCAATTATAAAAATAAGATCAGACAACAAAGGTAAAAAAATTATTTTGCCTTTCAGGGACTGGAATATGCCATCTTTGGGAATGTGCATTTCTTATATATTTGTACAGTGTTCACTGAGTCTTGTTTCTCAGGCTTTCCATTTCAGTTTTGTCTGCATGTTTGTTTCTGATTTGTAGTCCCTTATTCTGTATTAGGTAAGGCTCTGTCTGTGTTGTGTATGTGTGACTAGCGTTTTGTCTCTCTATAGGGATTTGTAGCAGTCTGGTTTGATCTGTTTGACCTGTAGGTAGATTATTGGTGTTCTAGGGCCTGGTGTAATGTTTGCCTTGCTGCATGTTTGTTTCTGATTTGTAGTCCCTTATTCTGTATTAGGTAAGGCTCTGTCTGTGTTGTGCATGTGTGACTAGCATTTTGTCTCTCTATAGGGATTTGTAGCAGTCTGGCTTGTTCTGTTTGACCTCTAGGTAGATTATTGGTGTTCTAGGGCCTGGTGTAATGTTTGCCTAGCTGTCTTTTTGTGGATAAGGTTGCTGCTGTTTGAGTCCTGAGAGTTATTACTGTTATGGTATGGTAAAGTTCTAGGTATTTATTTTATTTATTTATTGCAGGGGTTTGTGTTACTTCACAAAGGGTTTGGCGTGAAGGGAATTTGTTTTGCTGTCACTGAGGTGACACCAGAATTTTAATTCTTTTTTTTTTTTTTTGCATGTCCTAGTTCGGTTCTGCACCTGCTGCCTTTATAATGATTATTATGATTATTGCTGTTTTATTGTATCTTTTTTTTTTTTTTTTTTTTTTAATTCTCTGTTTATTGTTTTCATAAAGTTTTTTGAAAACATATTAACATACAACTGAAAATAAAGTCTTAAGAGTCAGATATAATACAATAATTTGCACAGGTAAAAATTTTTTTGTTATTCAACACAAAAGGAAAACTATTTACACGACATTCATAAGACTAATATTAAAGGTAATAGAAGTGTCTTTTCTTTTCAATCGAACGGTCTTAAGGAAACAAACAAAAACAAAATGAAATTTATGCATTCAATCCCCTCACATTTCTCTATACCGGACTTTACATTGCAAGAAGATCCCTTAAGCCCTCTGGATCTGTAAAAGAATAGTTATTACCGTTCAGTTTTACGATACATCTGCATGGATATTTCAAATTGAAATAACCGCCTTTCTCCAAAACTTTCCCCCTATATTGTAAAAAGTTTTTCCTCCGTATCTGAGTGATCTTTATTAAATCTGGAAATATCCAAATTTTTTCACCATAAAAGGTACCTAACCTGTTTTGGAAAAACGATCTCATTACGAGGTCTTTATCTGAGGAAAAAGCCAGCTGTACTAATAGTATCCCCCTAGATTTTACTACTATCTCATCCTGGGATTTTTGTAAAAGATCTGTCAAATCTATAGAATTATTAACAACTTCTCGTTCATTATCTACTTCTAATTTCTGATTTTGATCTGCTTTATTCATTTTTTTCATTATCTAGGTGGGAAAATGAAAAAAAAAAAAAAGAAAAAAAAAACCAAATAAAGAAAAAAAAATAAAAATTTATTGTATCTTTATGCATTTTTGGAAAGAGGATTCATAAAAGAATATACTGATATTTTTATTATGTGATTGGATCTGATGTTTCTGTTCTTTGTTTACTATTTACAAGATATTGTGTATTTATAAACTGCAATAAATATCCAATAAATGAATACAGATTAATAAGGCATTTTTAATGCTGGTAAGTGCTTGAAGTAATAGCATTAAAATATTTTAAAATGTCACTCATGCATGATGACTGTTGCAGACTGCTCAGAAATCCATTGTAGGGTGCAAGCTAAGGCATTATTTATCATTAAGAGTACAACTAGTAGGACCTAGGTCTGCATGTCTACTGCCCACCCATGGTAACCTTGCTCCCCCCCCCCCCACACACACAATTCAGTAGAAGACAGAATGCGGACAGGAGCTGGGTTTCAGCCTTCAGATAAGAAAAAGGCAGGTCTTACGTGGAGAAGGCGTTGTTCTGCTTCTCACATCGAATCCCCTTGCAGTTGTTGGGCTCCTCAGAGGCACTGGTTTCGTAGTAGAAGTAGAGCTGGTTGAGTCCGTTGGCAAAAGCCAGAAGCACCAGGCAGTAGATGAAGAGAAACTTGAGGATGTCTATCAGCATGCGTCCCAGCGAGATCTGCAGGGGTCCCAGGTGGGAGTTGGCTGTAAACAGGGAGATGAGCCGCAGGGAGCTTAAAATGTTGGATATTGCAAAGAGGGCTTCGGCGATCAGCGTGGGGTGCCACATCTCCCATTCTTCCCTTGGCCGAGAGCCGTTATACTGAAGGGAAATAAAAAGCAGCGCGCTGTAAATCTGCAGGCGTGACTCATGCAGCGGTAAATCTTTTCTACCTAAAGCCACTTGCAGGTGCTTTGCATTAAGTGCTTGAGCAGGCCGCATCCGTCATCTCATTTCAGGCCCCCGAAAAGTGCCGAGGTCTATGGGACTGACCTTTGGCACTTGGAGAGGGCACTTTCAATGCAGCCAAGGCAGAAGAGCCTGCAGCCTCTGCCCGGTGGGCGGAAACTCCCCCAGCACAGCACGAGACGCCTCCACTCGTGGGCACGTACGCGAGTGCAGGGAGAGACTGGGCTTCAGGGCACACAGGCAACCGGTTGCATCCCTTCCCAGGAGAGCGGCTTCATTGGATAAAAGTCGCTTGGAGCTTCTCACGGAGGATGCTCAGAAAGAGGCCTCAGCGTCATGCAAGGAGGCAAGGTGTAAGCCGGCGCCCTGGAGCAGCCTTCCGCCTCTCGTGGGTTAGGGTGCAAGAACCTCATCGCAGATATCCAGGATTCCCCGTCCCCAACTGACCTTGGGTGTAGGCGCCACACAAATAGCCCTTGGCCGGAGGCCACGCATGAGGGGCTCCTACCGGCCCCTCCCCCCCTGCAATTGTGAGCCCTGCACCTTTCCCATGGTCCCCCCCCTCCCCCCAGAGGCTGTAAACTTTGCCTCCACAACATCTCCAGTTCCAGCCGGATGGGAAGGACCTGATCCGGTCACTAAACCCCAGGGCCCTCCGGATGGTGCCAGACCCAGGGCTCGTTTCTTAAATCTGATTTTGGATCTTTTTAAAAAGCCATCAGAGAAAGTACAATATACCCAGAGCTTCCAGGATTGTGTCCCGTCCTGTTCTACCTGGACAGGAGTCTCCTGCATCTCTGGGTCTCAGCTCCAGGCACCCCGAGCCTTCCTGTGCATCTACCGGCTCTCCCCCCCCTTTTTCAATCGTTTCCCCACTGAAGCCATCCCTGAGCACATCTCCCTCTGCATCCCGAGTCTCTCCCTCTGCATCCCAAGTCGCTCTCCCTCCCCCCCCCCCCTTTTTCAATCGTTCCCCCATTGAAGCCAGCAGTGACCAGGCATCCCTGAGCACATCTCCCTCTGCATCCCAAGTCTCTCTCTCTCCCCACTACCGGGGTCGTGAGCGCTACCTCTCAGCACTCCCAGCCTGGGCTGACCCAGAGAACGGAAGCCAGGCCCAGGAACTGCACCACACTGCGCTGGTCCTCACCGCCACTCAGCCAGCCCCCCCTTTTCCTGTTAACAGTTAATGAACACTACCTTTTCTTAACACAGGTTAACACCTGGATTTACAGTGTGAGATGACCCGTCCCTGGATTTACAGTGTGAGATGACCCGTCCCGACTGACCGCCACAGGATCCCCTGTTCTGCATGTGAGCTGCATAAACACAAGGGTTAAAAGCAGTGCATCATCTGCATCTGTGCTCCCCAGTGAGCAATAAATGCCCGTAAACCGCCTGTAGCAGCTGAATATCCACTGAGGGAAGAATGAAGGATAGAAAGTATTTATTTAGAGGTTTTTTTTTCCATGTTTTAACTTTGTATCACTTTTATTATTACTTACTTATTTTCTGTTTTCTTTGACTGTTTTTACTCCGCTTGCACTGTAATTCTGAGGGGGGGGGGGGGATAGAGGTGTTTAAAATCATGAGAGGTCTAGAACGGGTAGATGTGAATCGGTTATTTACTCTTTCGGATAATAGAAGGACTAGGGGGCACTCCATGAAGTTAGCAAGGGGCACATTTAAGACTAATCGGAGAAAGTTCTTTTTTACTCAACGCACAATTAAACTCTGGAATTTGTTGCCAGAGAATGTGGTTCGTGCAGTTAGTATAGCTGTGTTTAAAAAAGGATTGGATAAGTTCTTGGAGGAGAAGTCCATTACCTGCTATTAAGTTCACTTAGGGAATAGCCACTGCCATTAGCAACGGTAACATGGAATAGACTTAGTTTTTGGGTACTTGCCAGGTTCTTATGGCCTGGATTGGCCACTGTTGGAAACAGGATGCTGGGCTTGATGGACCCTTGGTCTGACCCAGTATGGCATGTTCTTATGTTCTTAACTCTCTTGGAGCGTTTTTGTCATTGAGCGAGAAATAAACTGAGCTACCCAACTAGTAAGGATATCATGGCTATGAGCTCCAATTCTCAGCACCAGGAGGAGTTAGTAACCCTTAACCCTGGCTCTACTCTCCCGTATCTCCTTCACTAGTAAGGATATCATGGCTATGAGCTCCACTTCTCACTGCCAGGAGGAGTTAGTAACCCTTAACCCTGGCTCTCCTCTCCCGTATCTCCTTCACTAGTAAGGATATCATGGCTATGAGCTCCACTTCTCAGCACCAGGAGAAGTTAGTAACCCTTAACCTTGGCTCTCCTCTCCCATATCTCCTTCACTAGTAAGGATATCATGGCTACGAGCTCCACTTCTCAGCGCCAGGAGGAGTTAGTAACCCTTAACCCTGGCTCTCCTTTCCCATATCTCCTTCACTAGTAAGGATATCATGGCTACGAGCTCCACTTCTCAGCGCCAGGAGAAGTTAGTAACCCTTAACCCTGGCTCTCCTCTCCCGTATCTCCTTCACTAGTAAGGATATCATGGCTACGAGCTCCACTTCTCAGCACCAGGAGAAGTTAGTAACCCTTAACCCTGGCTCTCCTCTCCCGTATCTCCTTCACTAGTAAGGATATCATGGCTACGAGCTCCACTTCTCAGCACCAGGAGAAGTTAGTAACCCTTAACCCTGGCTCTCCTCTCCCGTATCTCCTTCACTAGTAAGGATATCATGGCTATGAGCTCCACTTCTCACTGCCAGGAGGAGTTAGTAACCCTTAACCTTGGCTCTCCTCTCCCATATCTCCTTCACTAGTAAGGATATCATGGCTACGAGCTCCACTTCTCAGTGCCAGGAGGAGTTAGTAACCCTTAACCCTGGCTCTCCTTTCCCGTATCTCCTTCACTAGTAAGGATATCATGGCTACGAGCTCCTCACCGCCAGGAGGAGTTAGTAACCCTTAACCCTGGCTCTCCTCTCCCGTATCTCCTTCACTAGAAAGGATATCATGGCTACGAGCTCCACTTCTCAGCACCAGGAGGAGTTAGTAACCCTTAACCCTGGCTCTCCTCTCCCGTAACTCCTTCACTAGTAAGGATATCATGGCTATGAGCTCCTCACCGCCAGGAGGAGTTAGTAACCCTTAACCCTGGCTCTCCTCTCCCGTAACTCCTTCACTAGTAAGGATATCATGGCTACGAGCTCCTCACCGCCAGGAGGAGTTAGTAACCCTTAACCCTGGCTCTCCTCTCCCGTATCTCCTTCACTAGTAAGGATATCATGGCTACGAGCTCCACTTCTCACTGCCAGGAGTTAGTAACCCTTAACCCTGGCTCTCCTCTCCCGTATCTCCTTCACTAGTAAGGATATCATGGCTATGAGCTCCACTTCTCACTGCCAGGAGGAGTTAGTAACCCTTAACCCTGGCTCTCCTCTCCCGTAACTCCTTCACTAGTAAGGATATCATGGCTATGAGCTCCTCACCGCCAGGAGGAGTTAGTAACCCTTAACCCTGGCTCTCCTCTCCCGTAACTCCTTCACTAGTAAGGATATCATGGCTACGAGCTCCTCACCGCCAGGAGGAGTTAGTAACCCTTAACCCTGGCTCTCCTCTCCCGTATCTCCTTCACTAGTAAGGATATCATGGCTACGAGCTCCACTTCTCACTGCCAGGAGTTAGTAACCCTTAACCCTGGCTCTCCTCTCCCGTATCTCCTTCACTAGTAAGGATATCATGGCTATGAGCTCCACTTCTCACTGCCAGGAGGAGTTAGTAACCCTTAACCCTGGCTCTCCTCTCCCGTATCTCCTTCACTAGTAAGGATATCATGGCTATGAGCTCCACTTCTCACTGCCAGGAGGAGTTAGTAACCCTTAACCTTGGCTCTCCTCTCCCATATCTCCTTCACTAGTAAGGATATCATGGCTACGAGCTCCACTTCTCAGCGCCAGGAGGAGTTAGTAACCCTTAACCCTGGCTCTCCTTTCCCGTATCTCCTTCCCTAGTAAGGATATCATGGCTACGAGCTCCTCACCGCCAGGAGGAGTTAGTAACCCTTAACCCTGGCTCTCCTCTCCCATAACTCCTTCACTAGTAAGGATATCATGGCTATGAGCTCCACTTCTCAGCGCCAGGAGGAGTTAGTAACCCTTAACCCTGGCTCTCCTCTCCCGTAACTCCTTCACTAGTAAGGATATCATGGCTATGAGCTCCACTTCTCACCGCCAGGAGGAGTTAGTAACCCTTAACCCTGGCTCTCCTCTCCCGTAACTCCTTCACTAGTAAGGATATCATGGCTACGAGCTCCTCACCGCCAGGAGGAGTTAGTAACCCTTAACCCTGGCTCTCCTCTCCCGTATCTCCTTCACTAGTAAGGATATCATGGCTACGAGCTCCACTTCTCAGCGCCAGGAGGAGTTAGTAACCCTTAACCTTGGCTCTCCTCTCCCGTATCTCCTTCACTAGTAAGGATATCATGGCTATGAGCTCCACTTCTCAGCGCCAGGAGGAGTTAGTAACCCTTAACCTTGGCTCTCCTCTCCCGTATCTCCTTCACTAGTAAGGATATCATGGCTATGAGCTCCACTTCTCAGCACCAGGAGAAGTTAGTAACCCTTAACCCTGGCTCTCCTCTCCCGTATCTCCTTCACTAGTAAGGATATCATGGCTATGAGCTCCACTTCTCAGCGCCAGGAGGAGTTAGTAACCCTTAACCCTGGCTCTCCTCTCCCGTATCTCCTTCACTAGTAAGGATATCATGGCTATGAGCTCCACTTCTCAGCACCAGGAGGAGTTAGTAACCCTTAACCCTGGCTCTCCTCTCCCGTATCTCCTTCACTAGTAAGGATATCAAGTAAGATAATGACCCCCTTCTTTTGTTGTTGTTGTTGTTAGATGCTCTGATCTGACTCCGGACAATTTTTCAAAGCGTGTTTAGCCGCGTTAATCAGCCGACCCGAAAATGCCCCTCTCTGCTTCCTTCCCGACAGAAGTCCGCATGGCGCACTGCAAGATGCGTCCTTTTAGCCCCCACGAGACGAAGCCCTCTCGAGGAGGTACTTAAGTCGATGGAGGGGGAGGGGCGCACAGCTATTGGCAATTTCCAAAATTCGCCCGTGCATTTTCGGTAAAAAGCAGGCGCCCGCGACAACGCGCGCTCTCCTCGCACTGTAGGATTCGAAGCTAAAGTACGCGCAATGCTTTCGCTGGCAGAATGGGCGCAAATAGCGGGTCAAGCTTGTGGGTGCACAGCTGGCATGCAGAAAGGGGGAGAGGGGGCCGTATCGCTACCATTTTTGGAAAGGGGGTCAATGGATATATATAGCCCAGTGCGGCCAGGTTTAAAATTGCCCCTTAACTCCCGCGGCTGTCGTAAGCACTGCCACTGGAGTACAAGAACCTGGCTACTTGCTGACGGTGCTTATATTGCTAACCTCATTTTTGGCTTGGTTTTTTTGGGGGTTTTTTTTTTTTTGCACTGTCTGCAAGCAGCTTTGGATTTGTAACCTGCAGCATGAAATAATTAAAAGCATCCTATAGAACTTGCCAGCTGCAGTTGGAAATACAATTACTTAAGCGAATCTCAAACGCTTCCAAAAAAAAGCTGAGCTGGCAGTGCTGCAGAATGTAATTATCTAGACCAGCTTCAAATTCCCAAATTATTTTTCACAATGTGCTTTTTTTCTATCTCTCTCTTAATAACAATAGTTTTCCTGTGTACCCTCTTTTCATGTTAAAGGGAATCTATGTAAATTACACAATAACCTAACGGTAACACAGCAGATGGAGACAGAAAAATATCAGCAGGCCCACCCAGGCTACAGAGTTAATCCTGTTCACACTGCCAAGAATATATCCCAGCTGCCAGCATGACCGACGGTAAGTTCAGTCCTGATCCAGGACAGATTTTGTCATCTTCATTATCTGCATCCCATCATCTCAGGCAGATGAGCGCACAAGGTCCCCCACTTCGTTCACACCCATCACCCCTCTCTTCCCATGTCCAATTTGCAATCCACAGCAGCATTGCTGTCCCCCGAACATTCGTTCTTCTGATGACTCTGGATGGCCTGCCAGACGTACCTGGCTATGTGAGCACCTCTAGTTTTGCTAGGACTTTCAGTTATCACTACAGGTGCAGCCTGCCAGACTGCAAGGGTTGCCTGTGTTTTTTCGCTAGGACCTTTAGGGGCTGAGGTAATAAAATCCCTGCTAAAATTGGAATTAAATTTCAGCACGTTTTACGTAATGCGTATGTTAAAAACCAGGGATGTGCATGCGTTGCTCCATTCATTTGGGCAGCCACCTACATACAGGCCCTTCCATCAGTTTTGCCTGCCTGCAATCCATTCATGTACCGCCAAAACGAATGAAACGAATGGAACAAGGAATACACATCCCTATTACAAACAGGGGTCCCCACAGGATGCAGTTCGCTAATGGGATGCAAATCGAGCAGGAGTAAAAAAAAAAAGAGCACTACGAAAAAAAAAATACGCTATAACGTGTGTTAACCTGAAAAATCCACTCTAATGCAGAAACGTGCTTTAAAAAGTGCTTTATAACGAGTAAGGAGGTAAGTGAAGTTACAGGAAGTGTGATCAAAATGGCCTTGCATGAAAGACTGGCACTGGGCACCTCAACTTGGGCATAATCTCGCAGTCAGGCCTGTCAAATGAAATCAAAGGGTAAGCTCTCTAGGGTGAGCACCTACAGCCAAATGGTATGCACTGTGTTGCTGGGTATCCCTACGGCTGAGTTCCCTGTTCCAGAAAGCTTACTCTTTGATTTTACTTGGCATGCTATACTAGGGTGGATTTTAGAGATGTGATTCGGCCGAACCTTTTGGTTTGGCCTTTGTTATCAGCCCACCGCGGGAAATTTTGTTTTCCTGCGGTTCAGACAGATTTTTTTCGGCCGCCCCGAATTTCGGGGGTTGGAGCGTGCTACCTCCCGTTAGTGTGCACTAAATCCCTGTTAGTGCATGCTCACCAACCCCGAAATACGAATTTTCCCGAAATTTCGGGAAAATCCGCTTCGTTTTTCGGGGTGGCCGAACCAGGACGAATGAGGCAATTTCGTTGAAATTGCCTCATTCGTTCTGGACATCCCTATTTTCAGTTTAACGCCTTGGCCTGAAGCGGAGTAAAGATTAATTCACATTTCTGGTGGCCCTGATATTGCACTGCTGTGCACATGCAGTAGTGTCCAGCTGTTTCTACCACACTGGGCACAGCAATAGAATAACTTTGGCCACTAGAAATGTGAGTTTATTCCAGCTTGGACCAAAGAAGGTGTAACATTTCCAGCATAAGCTCTCTGGGGCTAGCACCTTCAGCTGAACAGAACCTATGGGGAAAGCACTTTCAGCAGAACAGTAAGCGCTTTGGTGCAATGAATTCTGCATTGACATCCTGTTCAGCTGTAGGTGCCCACCCCAGAGAGCTTACATTACAATTTAAATTCTTCCTGGGTCTGAGGTGGAGTATGACACTGGCTAAGCAAAAGACAATACTGGCCACCAGAAATGTGAGGCCAATATTGCTCTGTGAGGCAGGCAGCAGTCAGGGGTTTTCTTTGTTCTCCTGCACAGCTGGACAGCACACACACACACACAGTGCTAAAGTGGACACTATTCAGCTGCTGGTGCTCACCCAGGTAGCCTACGCTTTGGTCAGCTAGCTGTAGGTGCCTTCCCCAGAGAGCTTATTCTCTTATTTTACTTGCCATTCCTTGTCAAAATGGACTTGAATGAGAGAATATGCCCACAAGTTAGAGATGCACAGCACCAAGCTCAGATGCAACGTCGGTTTGCTAAGGCAAGAAAAATCAAAGCATAAGCTCTCTGGGGCAGGCACCTTCAGCTGAACAGTGTGCACTTTGGTGCTGCGCATCTGCCTTTGGCATCCTGTTCAGCTGCAGGCGCCCCCCCCCCCCTAGAGAGTTTGTGTTTTGTTAAGCTAGCTGTGGGTGCCCATCCCAGAGAGCTTACGCTATGATTTTACTTGCCATTCTCTGACCTTGGATGAAGAATTTGCTGAACCAAGCGTAAGCTTCTTGGGATGGGCATCTACAGTTAAACAGTACGCCAAAGGTGGATGCCCAGTGCCAGGGTACTGCTCAGCTGTAAGTGCCCGCCCCGAGAGCTTACGCTGGAAATTACACTCCTGGGTCCGATGTGGAGGACTCTTACATTTCTGATGGCCAAAGTTATTCTATTGCTCTATCCAGTCTGGAAGAAGCAGCACAGCAATAGTGTAGCCCGGCCTCCAGAAACGTGAGTTCAGTTTTACTGCTGCTCTGACCCAGGGGTTACATTTCCAGCATTGAGAGAATGGGCTTTAAGCCATTTGCCCTTTAAGGCACCTCCCTGCACTGCTGGGGAATAGCGAGTGCCCTCCTTTGCATGGGATTTGCATGCACCCCTGCTAATTTTGGATCACCGAATAGGGTACCTTAAGCTTTTAACGGAGTGCCACTAGGGTAGGTCGTGCTGCCTCTGCCTCCTCACGACCTGCTGCTTAGGGATCTCTTGGCTTATCCCACCCTTATCCTTCTATGTTACACTCATTAGTGCTTTAGGGAAGAATAATTATAACCAATAATCAAAGCATGCTTGCTGCCTGGAGCTGAGCTGAGCTGAGCCATGAGGCCTTGCTGGCCCCTGCACAGGTTCGATTCCTGACGGCTTTGAATGAAATCCTTTGGAATGGCAGAGTTTGGTAAAGGTGCTGAGGGAACCAGCGTGTGTTAAAAGGGGAGGGGTCCTGCTGTGGGAATCTGTCTGCAGCTGCAAGGGGTGAGTCTTAGGGGAAAGGAAGCGGCCCTGATGCTTTAACCAGCGCCTGTAGAAAGAAACTTGCGCATTTACCTTAACGTAAGCAACTATTTTAAGGGAGATGGTGGCAAGGTACAGGGAGTTCATTGCAAAGTCCATCAGATTCCACCAGTCGTGGACGTACTCGTTGAATCCACCGTCCCACATCTCTTTGATTTCGCCCCAAATGAAACCTGCGGGGAAAGAAAAGGCCATGTTTATGCATTCAAACCTGAAACAGACAGCCCCGAGTCTGGAAAGGGTCTCGCTTGCATTCATCCCACCAGCCTGAGCAGCCACGGGGAAACCAATTGCATTTTCTGGCTCCCCCTTCCAGGCAGTGACTCCACCGAACGAATCACTTCCTGTTCGGGGGGGGGGGGGGGGTGTTAAAAGGTGCCCTAAGGGAAGAGGACTTTGGAAGCAGGCCGGGGGAGCATGGGGGAGACCTGGGCTCCACTCCCAGGGGATACCGCAGAGGCGGGGGAGGGGGCTGGCTGAGGAAATCCCCCTTTCCTTGCAGAACAGCAGCAGCAGCAGCCATGGGGCAGGGCTGGGTTTAGGCCAAGGCAGGAGCCTCGGGTGCCAGATTCAGAAGGCACCCACAAACTACGTTTCCCCCTTGCCCCAAAACCTCTGCCCACAGGCGTCATCTTAAGCCCGGCCCTGTCTGTGGAAGGGCCCCCCCCAATAGCGGGCTCCAAGGCCGGCCGTGGTCCGCGGCCCCCCCACCCCCCCCATGACCGAGGCTGGGATGTGGACGGGAGGAGGGTGCGGCCTGGTGCTCTCCAGTGAAGGCCCAGAGGGAGCAGTAAAGTGGCTGTGACTGGGCTGCATGGTCAGGCACGCGGGAACAGCAGGGCTGGCCAGCAGCAGCTCAGAAAGCTTTATTGTTTAATATAGATATAGAGAGAGATATATGTGAAACTGTATAACAAAGAGGCACGGGAAAAACTGTCAGAACCTGTACAGCATTCCTATACTGTATCTTATGTTACAACTTCTCCTGGCAAACTCCAGAAAATAACTCGTAATGTTTAATTTCATAGAAAAGCTACTGGACACACATCTTACTTGAGCTGGCTCGGCTGAAAGGCCTCCTTAAGGATAACATTAACCTTATTCTCTGGATCGTTTTGTGTTCGTTAAAGTCTTCTTTTGCCTCCTTTAAACAATGAAGGAGTAGAAAAGATCTGATGGGCTTTCAGAAGGTGTTTGACCACGTCCCCCATCAGGAGTCGTGGGGTAGGAGGTGGACTGGCTAAGGGAGAGAACTGCTGAATGACCGTGCGCCAGGGATCTGTTTTGGGACCGCTGCTTTTCGACATGCGTGTGTGTAAATGATCTGGAACAGAGAGAGAGATGAGTGAGGTGATGACATTCACAGCCGACACAAAACATCACAAACTGACTGAAGAGAAACGGGAAGACTTACTTTGCAAGACCGGGGGATTAGGCGTCCAAATGGCAGATGAGGTTTAACGTGGACAAGTGCAAATGATGCACACACGAGTGTAACCCCCGCCTTTCGTGGGGGGGCCACCTTCCCAGACTCGGGGTGCTTGGTATTCACAACCCCGAGGAGCGAGAGCTGGGGCCAGGGTATCCTGCAGGGCCAGTGCTGGCTGAGAACATCCAAACGAAACACTGCAGCCTCTAACTGTGCTCCAAAGAGTGTAATTCAGCATTAAACATAGTGACAGCCAGGTATGTGCAAGTACAACTCAAATGAAATCACAATTCACAACCCCGAGGGGTGAGAGCTGGGGCCAGGGTTTCCTACAGGGCCAGTGCTGGCTGAGAACATTGAAATGAAACACTCTGCAGTCTCTAACTGTGCTCCAGAGAGTCTAATTCAGCATTAAACATAGTGACAGCCAGGTATGTGCAAGTACAACTCAAACGAAATCACAATTCACAACCCCGAGGGGTGAGAGCTGGGGCCAGGGTTTCCTGCAGGGCCAGTGCTGGCTGAGAACATCCAAACGAAACACTGCAGCCTCTAACTGTGCTCCAGAGAGTCTAATTCAGCGTTAAACATAGTGACAGCCAGGTATGTGCAAGTACAACTCAAACGAAATCACAATTCACAACCCCGAGGGGCGAGAGCTGGGGCCAGGGTTTCCTACAGGGCCAGTGCTGGCTGAGAACATCCAAACGAAACATTGCAGCCTCTAACTGTGCTCCAGAGAGTCTAATTCAGCGTTAAACATAGTGACAGCCAGGTATGTGCAAGTACAAGTACAACTCAAACGAAATCACAATTCAAAGAAAGCTTTACACCCCTCTTCACAAACTCCCCTTATGAAGATGGTTTCTTGGAGAGGCAACTCAAGGTCTCCAGTAACTTTTACTTCTCCCTCCTTTGTCCCCTGCTGCAAAAGCAGGCTAGTATTTACTTCCACTCCTCGCCAGACAGATGTGGATACTTACTTACTGGGACTTCTGCTCAGTTACAGGGAAAACCCTTCAGAAGTGACTTCAGGATTCCCCAAGCCCAGGGCAGGCGCTCTCTGGCTCAGTGCTGGGTCCTACACCAGCAGCGTCCTTAGCCCCAGTCACTCCAGGGGTAACCTGCAGCTTCTCTCACCCTGCTGTTAGGCATACTTTAGGAATATCAGTGAGATGCCTGTATGGGGTTCTGATGTAGGATCCCTGGAAAGGATCTCAGCCCCAACCAATTTCTTTCAGTGAAATTTCAAACAGGAGAAACCAGGGTTTTTCCTTATCCCTCGTCATTACCAGGCCCATGGGGGGGGATGCACTGTCAGAGTGGTGAGAATAATCCAAACTACAGGTATACGATGTTGGATTCCATGTTAGGCATCACCACCTATCCCATGACTTTTTACTTTTCTAGAAGCCTCTCATGAGGGACTTTGTCAAACGCCTTCTGAAAATCCAAATACACTACATCTACCGGTTCACCTTTATCCACATGTTTATTAACCCCTTCAAAAAAATGAAGCAGATTTGTTAGCCAAGACTTCCCTTGGGTAAATCCATGTTGACTGTGTCCCATTAAATCATGTCTTTCTATATGTCCTTTAGTTACAGAAGAAGTCATATTAATGCAGGGGGCAATTAAAACAGAAAGATCATTAAATCCCTCCTT
Organism: Rhinatrema bivittatum; assembly: GCF_901001135.1. Lineage (NCBI taxonomy): Eukaryota > Metazoa > Chordata > Amphibia > Gymnophiona > Rhinatrematidae > Rhinatrema > Rhinatrema bivittatum. The sequence goes on along the minus strand of NW_021820270.1, from coordinate 1,154,390 downwards.
TTAATTCAGATACATGGAAAGTGTGAATACAGCATGGCCATGAGCGGTCCTTCATCAGAACCACATACAGGCATCTCACTGATATTCCTAAAGTATAAATACAGCATGGACATGAGCGGACCTTCATCAGAACCCCATGCAGGCATCTCACTGATATTCCTAAAGTATGAATACAGCATGGCCATGAGCGGACCTTCATCAGAACCACATACAGGCATCTCACTGATATTCCTAAAGTGTGAATACAGCATGGCCATGAGCGGACCTTCATCAGAACCACATACAGCCATCTCACTGATATTCCTAAAGTATGAATACAGCATGGCCATGAGCGGACCTTCATCAGAACCACATACAGGTATCTCACTGATATTCCTAAAGTATGAATACAGCATGGCCATGACCAGACCTTCATCAGAACCCCATACAGGCATCTCACTGATATTCCTAAAGTGTGAATACAGCATGGCCATGAGCGGACCTTCATCAGAACCACATACAGCCATCTCACTGATATTCCTAAAGTATGAATACAGCATGGACATGACCAGACCTTCATCAGAACCCCATACAGGCATCTCACTGATATTCCTAAAGTGTGAATACAGCATGGCCATGAGCGGACCTTCATCAGAACCACATACAGCCATCTCACTGATATTCCTAAAGTATGAATACAGCATGGACATAAGCGGACCTTCATCAGAACCACATACAGGCATCTCACTGATATTCCTAGTTACACGATGTTAGGTTCCATATTAGGAGCTACCACCCAAGAAAGAGATCTAGGCGTCATAGTAGATAATACATTGAAATCGTCAGCTCAGTGTGCTGCAGCAGTCAAAAAAGCAAATAAAATGTTAGGAATTATTAGGAAGGGAATGGTTAATAAAACGGAAAATGTCATAATGCCTCTATATCGCTCCATGGTGAGACCACACCTTGAATACTGTGTACAATTCTGGTCGCCGTATCTCAAAAAAGATATAGTTGCAATGGAGAAGGTACAGAGAAGGGCAACCAAAATGATAAAGGGGATGGAACAGCTCCCCTATGAGGAAAGGCTGAAGAGGTTAGGGCTGTTCAGCTTGGAGAAGAGACGGCTGAGGGGGGATATCATAGAGGTCTTTAAGATCATGAGAGGTCTTGAACGAGTAGATGTGACTCGGTTATTTACACTTTCGAATAATAGAAGGACTAGGGGGCATTCCATGAAGTTAGCAAGTAGCACATTTAAGACTAATCGGAGAAAATTCTTTTTCACTCAACGCACAATAAATCTCTGGAATTTGTTGCCAGAGGATGTGGTTAGTGCAGTTAGTGTAGCTGGGTTCAAAAAAGGTTTGGATAAGTTCTTGGAAGAGAAGTCCATTAACTGCTATTAATCAAGTTTACTTAGGGAATAGTCACTGCTATTAATTGCATCAGTAGCATGGGATCTTCTAGGTGTTTGGGTAATTGCCAGGTTCTTGTGGCCTGGTTTGGCCTCTGTTGGAAACAGGATGCTGGGCTTGATGGACCCTTGGTCTGACCCAGCATGGCAATTTCTTATGTTCTTATGTTCTTATGTTCTTATGAATACAGCATGGCCATGAGCGGACCTTCATCAGAACCCCATGCAGGTATCTCATTGATATTCCTAAAGTATGAATACAGCATGGACATAACCGGACCCATGCAGGTATCTCATTGATATTCCTAAAGTATGAATACAGCATGGCCATGAGCGGACCTTCATCAGAACCACATACAGGCATCTCACTGATATTCCTAAAGTGTGAATACAGCATGGCCATGACCGGACCTTCATCAGAACCCCATACAGGCATCTCACTGATATTCCTAAAGTATGAATACAGCATGGCCATGAGCGGACCTTCATCAGAACCCCATGCAGGTATCTCATTGATATTCCTAAAGTATGAATACAGCATGGACATGAGCGGACCTTCATCAGAACCCCATACAGGCATCTCACTGATATTCCTAAAGTGTGAATACAGCATGGCCATGAGTGGACCTTCATCAGAACCACATACAGGCATCTCACTGATATTCCTAAAGTGTGAATACAGCATGGCCATGACCGGACCTTCATCAGAACCCCATACAGAATTCCTATACTTAGGAACCTACACTGGTTACCTATTAAATACAGAATTTGGCACAAAGCTCTCACCATCATCCACAAATCCATACACAACCAACTCCCTTTAGACCTTCAGTTACCATTCAAACCATACACATCTACAAGACCCATCAGAGAAGCTCACAAAGGAACCCTTCAAGTCCCCCCAACTAAATCCACTCGACTAACCTCCACAAGAGAACGGGCACTTTCCACAGCTGGCCCCATCATTTGGAATAACCTTCCGACGGATTTAAGACTGGAACCCTGCCTGACCACCTTCCGGAAAAAACTCAAGACTTGGCTTTTTGTCCAAGCCTTCCCTCAAACATAACATTGCAACAGTGCACTCATTTAGCCCAATAGACTAAATGTCCAATCCAGTAATTGTATATTCATTCATGTTCATTCTCCAGTTTATTCTGTCCTTTACTTCCTGGCTACCCTAGCCTCCAAGTTCATTCCCCCTGTTATTTGTATCTGCGCCTCGGCCTTCTCGTTATATGGTTTTTTGTTCAGTTAACCCCCAAGTTTGATGTAAACCGGCCTGATATGAAGCCTGTCATGAAGTTCGGTATATAAAAATGTTAAATAAATAAATAAATAATACAGGCATCACACTGATATTCCTAAAGAATGAATACAGCATGAACATGAGCGGACCTTCATCAGAACCACACAGGAATCTCACTGATATTCCTAAAGTATGAATACAACATGGACATGACCGGACCTTCATCAGAACCCCATACAGGCATCTCACTGATATTCCTAAAGTATGGCTATGAGCGGACCTTCATCAGAACCACATACAGGCATCTCACTGATATTCCTAAAGTATGGCTATGAGCGGACCTTCATCAGAACCACCTACAGGCATCTCACTGATATTCCTAAAGTATGGCCATGAGCGGACCTTCATCAGAACCTCATGCAGGCATCTCACTAATATTCCTAAAGTGTGAATACAGCATGGCCATGAGCAGACCTTCATCAGAACCCCATACAGGCATCTCACTGATATTCCTAAAGTATGAATACAGCTTGGCCATGAGCGGACCTTCATCAGAACCACATACAGGCATCTCACAGATATTCCTAAAGTATGGCCATGAGCAGACCTTCATCAGAACCACATACAGGCATCTCACTGATATTCCTAAAGTATGGCCATGAGCGGACCTTCATCAGAACCACATACAGGCATCTCACTGATATTCCTAAAGTATGGCCATGAGCGGACCTTCATCAGAACTTCCTACAGGCATCTCACTAATATTCCTAAAATATGAATACAGCATGGCCATGAGCGGACCTTCATCAGAACCACATACAGGCATCTCACTGATATTCCTAAAGTATGAATACAGCATGGCCATGAGCGTACCTTCAACAGAACCACATATAGGCATCATACTGATATTCCTAAAGTATGAATACAGCATAGACAACCGAAGAGCGGATCTTCATCAAAATACCATGTAAGCATCAATTAAGAACATTGGTACATGCCTTACTGGGTTAGAGCAAGGGTCCATCAAGCCCAGCATCCTGTTTCCGACAGTGGCCAATCCAGGCCATAAGAATCTGGCAAGTACCCATACCTTAGATCACAAGCTACTATTGCTTATTAATTACCGTAATAGCAGTTTATGGGCTTATCCTTTAGGAACTTATCCAAACCATTTTTAAACCCAGTTACACTAACTGCCTTAACCACATCCTCTGGCAATGAATTCCAGAGCTTAACTATGCACTGAGTGAAAAATAATTTTCTCAGATTTGTTTTAAATGAGCTACTTGAAACTTCATGGAGTGGCCCCTGGTCCTTCTATTATCTGACAGGAGCCGATTTACATTAACCTGTTCAAGTCCTTTCATGGTTTAGTAGACTTCTATCATATCCCCCCTCAGTTGTCTCTTCTCACATTACTACATGTAAAGCATGTACACAGCACGGACAGCTAAAGAGCAGATCATCATCAGAGTTCCATGCAGGCATCACACTGATAGATGTATAGCATGAATACAGCACATACATGAAGAAGAGACTCGGAGAGGAGAATTTTTTAAAACTGGCAACATGATCATAACAAAACGTGCACACCTTTCATTCACTACAAAATGTTAGTCATGAGTTTTCCCTATCAGTTTACGTAGGAGCAGGTGTACTAAATCACGTTCATGGTAACTCAGTTGTTAATGTGCATTAAACGCCTGCGTTATCTGTCACCAACTGTTAGCACATGTAAATTAACTTGTGTTGGTCTTAATGCACAATCTATGCTAATGCGGTAATGAGAAGCAAAAGCAGGCAAAACAGCTCATTTTAATATTTTATTTTATTAGCACGTTAAAAAAGGCAAAATCTAATACAGGTGCAGGAATGGCAAAAAAAAAAAATTTAACTGCACCTCGGGGCGGTGGCTTACCATCCGAAATAATGCACATACTTTCATGTGCAACCTTTACCGTCTGAGTAACGTGCGCCTCATTTGTATCTCGTTTACATTGGGCTGTTAATACAAGGATAAAACACCGTGTTTATGCACATTAACAATCAGTGTTAAAACAGTTTAGTTCATCAGTCTCTTAGAGATCAATATTCAAAACTAAACATTTAAATGGATAGCTTGCATTTAGATGCATAACTTGGATAATCTGGAGTTAGGTGGATAACTTGTGTCATCCATGTAAATGGCTTTGAATTTTGACCTCCTAGTTATTTATAAATAAGGGTCAACATGAAAGCTTTAGGTGAGATCTTTTTACTGGACTAACTCAATCCATCTGCGGCAAGCTAAAATCATATCACCTACAACTTGTCTGTTGTTGTTATTCTTTTACTTCTAAAGGAATATCAAAACAAAAAAAGATAAGAAATAAGATTCACCATACTGGGTCAGACCAAAGGTCCATCAAGCCCAGCATCCTGTTTCCAACAGCGGCCAATCCAAGCCACAAGTGCCTGGCAGGATCCCAAGGGGTAGAGAGATTCCAACGTATTATTAACAATGATGTTCCCTGGATCCTTTCCCTGGATGGTGACTCCCATTGTGGAACGTTACATGGTGGAGCTATAATGTGGCTTGCTGTTCCCTTCATGCATCACGTTGCACTTGTCCACATTAATTGTCATCTGCCACTTGCATGCCCAGTCTTGCAAGGTCCTCTTGCAAATTCTCACAAGTACTCTTGTGATTTAACAACTTTGAATAATTGTGTATCATCAGCAAATTTGATCCCCTTCACTCGTTCTCATCTCTAGGTCATTTATAAATATGTAAAAAAGCAGTGGTCCCAGTATAGATCTCTGGGGCAACTTTCTCCATTGAGAAAACTGACCATGTACCCTACTCTCTGTTTTCTTTTAATCAGTTCTCAGTCCACAATAAAACATCGCCTCCTATCTCATGACTTTTTTAAATTTCCTAAGAAGTCTCTCATGAGGGACTTTGCCAAATGCTTTCTGAAAATCCAGATGCACTGTATCACCTGGCTCACCTTTATCCATGTTTGTTTATTCACACCTTCAAAGCAGTGTAGCAGATTGGTGAGGCAAGACTTCCCTTGGCTAAATCCATGTTGGCTTTGTCCCATTAAACTGTTTATATGTTCAGTAATTGTGTTCTTTAAAATAGTTTCACCCATTTTTCCTAGCACTGGCATCAGCCTCACTGGTTGTAATTTCCCATACCACCCCTGGAACCCTTTTTAAAAACTGCTGTTACATTCACCACCCTCAAATCTTCAGGTTTTGTAGCTGATTTTAATGATAGTTTAAAGATTGCTAACATTAGGTCTGAATTTTCATTTTTCAGTTCTTTTAGCACTCTGGGATATATACCATCTGGCTTTGTTTGTCAATATGCCTTAGTACATCTTCCAGGTTCACTGAGATTTGTTTCAGTTCCTCTGAATAATCTCCTTTAAATATCACTTCTGGCTCGAGTATCTGTCTTACATCTTCCTCAGTAAAGTCTGAAGCAAAGAATTCATTTAAATCTTTCTACTATTGCTTTGTCCTCCCTTAAGGCCCCTTTTGCCCCTCGATCATCTAATGGTCCAGTTGACTCCCTTGCAGGCATTTTGGTTTGAATGTATCGAACAAATTCTTATTATGAGTTTTTGCTTCCACATAGCAAGCTTATTTTCAAATACTGCCTTTACCTTCCTTATCAGTACTTTGTATTTAACTTACCAGTGCTTATGCTGTCTCTTGTTTTCTTCATTTAGATTCCTTTTTAAATTTTTGAAAGATATTATTTTGGCTAAAATATCCTTCCTTCCATTTTCTAAATGTGTGAAATACATCTGGTCTGGACTTCCAAGATAGAATTTTTAAACAACGTTCATGCCTGATGGAAACTCTTGACCTTTGCAGCTGCTCCTTTCAATTTTTTCCCAAGCATTTTTCTCATTTTCTCAGTCTCCCTTCTGAAAGTTAAATGCTATCGCAATGGATTTCTTTGGTCTCCTCTCTCCAGTTATCAAGTTAAATTTGATCATGTTATTGCCAAGTGGCCCTAACACCATTACCTCTTGCACCAAATAATGCATTCCACTAAGAATTAGGTCTAAAATAACTCCTCCCCCTTCTTGGTTCTCCCCGCCCCCCTCCCCCTTCGTCACCCATTATTATTGTGCTGCTGATTTTGTAAGTTTCCCTACTTTAGCATTTCATCTTCTGTCTATTCATTGTGGTCAGGTGGACGGTAGTACACCCCCACTGTTATTCTATTCCCCTTCTCACATGGAATTTCTATCCATAAAGATTGTACAGTTCATTGTGTTTCCTTTAGAACTTTTATCCTGTTTGACTCTATGCCCTCTTTAACATATAGCATTATCCCTTTACTAGTTTCATCCAGTCTATCATTTCAATATAATTTGTACCCTTGTTTCAATGTCCCATTGGTTATCTTCTTCCCACCAGGTCTCTGAGATGCCAATTATATCTACCTCGTCATTCTGTGCTATGCATTCTAACTCATCTTATTTCTTAGAGTAACATTTGTATACAGACATTTCAAAGTAAGTATTTTGTTTGTATGAACAATCTGCTTATCAGTTGTCAGGGGTAATTTGGAATCTTCCTGCTCGGACTGCACTTTACTTAAAGTACCTGGGCTACGTTAGCGTTTATTGCAATCTCTCTATTGGGATGCCCTAATTTCCCTGTTTTGTTAGTTAGTATCCTTCAAACGGGGCAATTCTATAATGAGGACGGGTGAGGTGGCCGCTTTAGGGGGCAAAGTTTTGGAGCAGCAAAAAATGCCCCCCAAAACACCGGGCGGTTGCCTCACCTTGCCACCAGATGAAATGGTTAGCTAAACCTCGGTGGGGTTCCCAACCCCTGCCGGCGACCGAAGGAGGAGGCCCTGCCGGTGGCAGGAGGAGGAGGAGAGCAAGCCTTTCACTGCTACTGGAGCTCATCCCGTTGGCGGCAGGAAGAGGAAGAGAGCAAGCCTTGTGCTGCTGATGATCTGACCTGTGCCCTGCCATGAGAGGGGAGGGGGTGCAATCCCATCCCTGGCCTCAGGCAGCAGTTTGACCTGAGCCAGCCTTCAAAGGTCCATCATTCTGAACCATGCGCTGCGGTCGGCATTCCCCCCATCATCTTGTGTAAAAGCTGCTCTGTCTCCTTTTTTAAAGGTTAGCGCCCGCAGTCTGCTTCTACTCTGGTTAAGGCGGAGCCCATCCCTCCAGAATAGGCTCCTCCTTCCCCAAAATGTTCCTCAGTTCCTAACAAACCTAAAACCCTCTTCCCTGCACCATCCTCTCATCCAGGCATTGAGACTCTGGGGTCCTGCCCGTGGAAGGGGAGCATTTCTGAGAATGGAGGTTCTGGATTTCAGGTTCTGGAGCCTAAATCTCGCCTCCAGAACCTCCCTCCTGTACCTTCCTATGTCACTGGTACTCACATGTACCACGACAAGTCGGCTCCACCCCAGCACTCTCTAAAATCTTGTCTGTTGCGTGTGAAATCCGCTACCTTTGCACCAGGTGGGCAAGTTACCAAGTGATCCTCCCGCTCATTAGCCACCCGGCTAACCACATTTCTAATGATCGAATCACCCACTATAATGACCATCCTAACTCCTCCCTCCTGGGCACCCGGCCCTGGAGCCACATCCTCAGTGCAACAAGGTGACGGTCAACTGCAAGGCGACCTTGCTCTTTCAAAGCAGAACAAGGGAAAAGGGGGAAAAAGGAATAAGCTTAACAGGGAATTCACCAGAACCAAGAAACAGGCAGGAGGCTAGTTTGAAGAATCTGGCTGGTATTGCTTGAACAGTTTTCTCATAATGAAATTATGGAAGGCACATTTTCACATTGATAACTCAAGTGGTTGACTGGCTTAAAAGGTTCCCCGTGGGGATATTGTGTTAATATCCAGAGCTATATAAACTCTTGGAAGGGGAACGTAACTTTAAAATACGCCATTGTGAGATGGCGTATTTTATGAGAGAACTGTATTTCATGAGAGAACTGTAAAGCCCTTCCCCCTTAGGCTTATCACTTTCTGGACAGCGCGCGTCTGATAGGCTCAGCTTGGGATTAAAGTTCACTTAAGAAAGCTCTAAAATTAGAAAAGAAATAACTTCTTATTATAAAGTTACTGTCTCCATCTAAATGTACATAACATAGAGCTTTGGTAGAAGAAAGACGGTGGGTAAGGAAACCGCTGAGGGGTGATGATTCACGCTACATACGTGACCTTGCATCTTGGCAATACCTGAACCCACCAATCGGAATGGCCGATTCCATTCTTTTTGGTGAACTGTGCCATCCCATCAAATTTAGTGGAAAAGCCTCTTCAAAAATGCAATGAACATCAAGGACGTTACTCTCTGCAGGCCTTATCCAGCCCAGGCCTGGTCAGCGGCACAGAGACCCAGCTGGTTTTTATTTTCCCCATTCCTGTGATTTACCTAGAACCCAAGGTAATATCATCCACTCTACGACTGTCGGAGGAGGTCCCTGCACGTGGAGGTCAGTCCTGACGATGTGCTGAGATGCCAGGAGCAGCATGAAGAGGAAGGTTAGGTAAGAAGCCGTGTGGCAAATAAACTTTATAAATGGCTTTTTGATGAACAATCCCAGCCTGCTCCTGGGTGCAATCAAGTAGGCCACAGAAAGCACAGGGAAGAGCAGTCCGATGGTGACACAGGTGACGAGTTTCACAGCCCAATGTTTGCGCCGCCATCCGGGGAAGCCGTCGTACCACAGCGTGGCTAGTAACTGCTGGCAGTTCGGCTGAGCAACAAACTAGAAAAGAAGAGAGAGAAAAGAAGCCTGAGAACTCAAGACATTATCTCAGCACCTTCCTATCCCGTTCCCATCGGCTGCTTGTGCAGTCCACTCGTGCCGCGTTATTGCACGCTGAGTCCTACAGGGAGGCAAACCTGGGCGGGCGGCACCTTTCCTAAGCGTGATCAAAAGGGCTGCTCCACAGGAGGGCAAGGGTTAAACAGGGAGGGTGACGGCATTTAAAGGGAAAATGCATATTAGCCAACTTAAAAAAAATCTGAAGTTCTCCTCTGGTGGAGCGTGAGAAGTGTATTCCTGTCATTTCAGGAGGAGAAAGTATCCTGTTCAGAAAATTACTTGCTTGGGGCGGGGGGGTTGCATCCCGGGAGCTCCCCGGACCCTGCGCCCACCCCCACAGGATTCTCCTCACGGCAGCTTCTGAGATACCCTGCAAAGGGCTCGCTGGGTGTGCCGGGCCAGACCCCGGGGCACTGAAAGGCTATAGCACTTATACAGCAGTACAATCATCAAAGCCTGCTCAAAGGATGCACTCTTTCTTAGCAATTAAGGTTCAGTATTTATTCTCCACCCCCCCCCCCCCCGCCCCCTATATTTCTTCCCATCTTGCAGGCCAGTTAATGCCACATCCTATTAGCCATTACTAAACAGAACGTTAAATGCACACGAGCAAAATCAAATCAAACAATTCAGTTTGGCAGTTAATACAAAATGAATTAAGCTCCTCCTAACCCCTCTCTCTTTTTCTGATTTCTGATTTCTGTAAGAATGGTTTCACTTCTGAGCATGCTTCCTCCTCTGCCAAGAGTGTGCTAAATCCAGTTCACGTTAATCTGCAGACAAAGATGTCTTAAGAGAAATAATCTCTTTTTTTTTTTTTACAATTCCAAATTGCTGAACAGCCAGTCGAAAAGTCTTCGAGAAAGATGACGGTCCGCTTTCAAATATCGCTTCGACCCTCCGACACGGGCCGCGTTTCGCAGAAGGCTGCATCGGGAAGGACAGCGGGGATGTGCATTCGTTTCATCCATTCATACGTTTCTTATACAAGCATGTAATAAGAAACGTATGAAACATATGAGACAAATGCACATCTAATTGACATGTAATGGGATACGTATGAAACGAATGAAACGAATGCACATCCCTAGACAGCACAGCCCCCCCTAAGGTTATAGAAATAAATCATCTCCATGTAATCTTTCAAGGGCGTGTGACAGACTAGCACTGAGACTGCCTCTGCCCCACCATCTGTGGTGAATCTGAGCAAATCAGGGCAATGCTGTGCTGATTGTCATCAGAATCCCATGCAGGCATCACCTCCACACATGCAAAGTATAAAAGTACAAAGAACATCTGAACAGTTAACATGGGACTCTGAGAAGGAGTTTGTTTTTTAAAGAAGGGGAGTAATGTTCAGTCACTGTCCAGATTGCAAAGTTAGCCAGATAAACTTCTCTGGCTAACTTTGGAGGGATATTCAGTGGTGCAGCCACACTATTGAATATAGCCTGCTGTCTTAAAGATAGACGGATAACTTTATCTATCTCTTACCCCTTTGTCGACTTCTAGATGGTTTAAACTTAAATTTCAAACTTTACGCAGACGATATCCAATTTATCTTACCTTTCACTGAAACATGGCCCAAAACACTTTCACTACTTCAAATCTATCTAGAAACAATAAAAACCTGGTTAGCTCACAATCGACTCAAACTGAACGCAGCGAAAACAGAACTAATTTACTTATCTACTATTCCCGATTCCACTCAACGCCCTCCAAAAACATTCACTTTTGATGGACAATCTATATCTATAACTAACCATGCTAGAAACCTTGGCATAACAGTAGATTCTAAGTTATCTCTATCAAAACACAAATCAGAAACAGTCAAAAAATCATTTTTCAAGATACACATGTTAAAAAAACTAAAGCCACTTCTGCTGTCATCAGACTTCCGAACCGTAACACAAGCTTTAATATTATCAAATCTGGATTATTGTAATGCACTATACATTGGACTCCCACTATCATCTTTACGCCCACTTCAGCTTATTCAGAATGCTACTGCTAGACTGATTTTCAACCTTCCTAAGAGAGAACATATCTCCCCAGTACTCCAACATTTACACTGGCTTCCCATTACTCACCGCATAAAATACAAAATCTTAACCACTATCCACAACCTACTTTATAACCCCAATTCTATATGGCTCTGCTCTATGCTACACATATATAAACCAACAAGCCAACTCCGTTCCACAGACAAATGTTTACTGGAAATTCCGTCAGTCAGATCTACTAGCTTAGCCCTAACAAGAAACAGAGCTTTCTCAGTTTTTGGTCCTTCCTTGTGGAACTCTATACCAGACAGTATCCGAATGACATCTAATCGAAATGAATTCAAAAAGATGGTTAAAACCTTTCTATTTAATGAAGCATACAATCTCAGTACCACCATTTAAATGTTTACTCTGAATTATCTATATCTGCTTGATACTTGTAAAGAAAGAATTATTTTGTTTTATTGTGTCTTATTTCAAATTGTTTTATTGTGTATGTAAATTGTAAACCGCCTAGACGGACACGTAAGTGACCCCATGTGCGGTATATAAAAAACTTTTAAATAAATAAATAAATAAATAAATACATACAAACTCTAGCACAGCCAGAGTTAGCTGGATAACTTATTCGGCTAACTTAACTCCAGAACGCCCCTGGTATGCCCCCATGTTATGCACCTTATAATGAGTTATCTGTTTATAATTTAGTCAGATAACAGTCCACAATATTCAAAAGTCGGCATTTAGCCAGCTAAATGCCTCCAAGTATTGACCTCCAAGTGTCGCCATCAGAAAAAGAGGTACATATTTTATTTTTAAAAAAGTGTAAAAGTATAATTCAATCTACGAACACACATAATGTAATTTTTCTTCAAGAACTTATCCAAACCTTTTTTGAACCCAGCTACACTAACTGCACTAACCACCTCCTCTGGCAACAAATCCCAGAGCTTTATTGTGCGTTGAGTGAAAAAGAATTTTCTCCAATTAGTCTTAAATGTGTTACTTGCTAACTTCATGGAATGCCCCCTAGTCCTTCTATTATTCAAAAGTGTAAATAACTGATTCACATCTACTCGTTCAAGACCTCTCATGATTTTAAACACCTCTATCATATCCCCCCTCAGCCGTCTCTTCTCCAAGCTGAACAGCCCTAACCTCTTCAGCCTTTCCTCATAGGGGAGCTGTTCCATCCCCTTTATCATTTTGGTTCACCTTCTCTGTACCTTCTCCATCGCAACTATATCTTTTTTGAGATGCGGCGACCAGAATTGTACACAGATTTCAAGGTGCGGTCTCACCATAGAGCGATACAGAGGCATTATGACATTTTCCGTTTTATTCACCATTCCCTTCCTAATAATTCCTAACATTCTGTTTGCTTTTTTGACTGCTGCAGCACACTGAGCCGATGATTTTAAAGTATTATCCACTATGATGCCTAGATCTTTTTCCTGGATGGTAGCTCCTAAAATGGAACCTAACCGTGTAATTACAGCAAGGATTATTTTTCCCCATATGAAACACCTTGCACTTGTCCACATTAAATTTCATCTGCCATTTGGATGCCCAATCTTCCAGTTTTGCAAGATCCTCCTGTAATGTATCACAATCCGCTTGTGATTTAACTACTCTTAATTTTGTATCATCTGCAAATTTGATAACCTCACTCGTCGTATTCCTTTCCAGATCATTTATATATATATTGAAAAGCACCGGTCCAAGTACAGATCCCTGAGGCACTCCACTGTTTACCCTCTTCCACTGAGAAAATTGACCATTTAATCCTACTCTCTGTTTCCTGTCTTTTAACCAGTTTGTAATCCACGAAAGGACATCGCCTCCTATCCCATGACTTTTTAGTTTTCTTCGAAGCCTGTCATGAGAGACTTTGTCAAACGCCTTCTGAAAATCCAAATATACTACAGCTACCGGTTTACCTTTATCCACATGTTTATTAACCCCCTTCAAAAAAATGAAGCAGATTTGTTAGGCAAGACTTCCCTTGGGTAAATCCATGTTGACTGTGTTCCATTAAATCATGTCTTTCTATATGCTCTATGATTTTGATCTTGAGAATAGTTTCCACTATTTTTCCTGGCACTGAAGTCAGGCTCACTGGTATATAGTTACCCGGATCGCCCCTGGAGCCTTTTTTAAATATCGGGGTTACATTGGCTACCTCCAGTCTTCAGGTACAATGGATGATTTTAATGACAGGTTACAAATTTTAACTAATAGATCAGAAATTTCATTTTTTAGTTCCTTCAGTACCCTAGGATGCATACCTTCCGGTCCAGGTGATTTTCTACTTTTTAGTTTGTCAATCTGGCATATTACATCTTCCAGGTTCACAGTGATTTCGTTCAGTTCATCTGACTCATCAACCCTGAAAACCATCTCTGGAACTGGTATCTCCCCAACATCCAGTGCACCCAGAAACCCTTTAACATCATCAAATGCCAGAAAAGAAAACTTCTTATGCTGGGAGACTCGATCACCAAAGGAATTAACTTGGGAACTCATTTTGATGGGGGAAACAACAGTTAAATGCCTTCCAAGATCCTCAGCTAGTAAAATGCAAACCAGATTGTCGCCGTAATTATGGAAGAAAGTAGGGACCCCGATAGCAATGTTGTCATCCATCTGGGAACCAATGACCATGCTAGAAATGGTATCCATGCAGTACAGAAAGATTAGTTATGTTTATTATGTTTCATTGTAAGAAATAAGACACCCCCCCTCCCGCATATTTCAGTTTTGTTCTTCTGTAAACTGATGTGACATCACTAATCTAATGTCGGTATATAAAAATGTATAAATAAATAAATACATTTACAAAAGGTAGGGAAGAAGAGTAGATAGATGGCAAGTCCATTGCCTTTCCTGAAGTATTACCTGTTCCGGGAAAGGAAAAGCTCTGCCATGCAGATAATTTCAATTCATGGCTCAAAACATGGTGTAGAGAAAGCGGTTTTGGATAGATTGGAGGCTGGGGCCGAGCATAGGGAAGTAAAAGCTTATATGCTAAGGATGATCTACATTCCTCTGTGGCAGGAAAGAGGACCCTAAGTGAAACATTTAGGTTATACATTATCAGGCATTTAAAGCAGAGGACCGGGGTGGCAGGAGGTGGCCAATTAAATTGCCTTGTCACCCCCAATGAGAGGAAAAAATAAAATCAATCAGCTCAAAAAAGCAGAAAAGGTGACTAGGAAGATCAGCAAACCAAGGGAGAAAAATTGGAAAGCGATGACTACAAATGCTCGTAGTTTGGGCAACAAAATCCCAGAACTGCAGGCCCTAATGGTGGAGGCGGACTTGGACACTGCTGCTGTTAAAGAGACCTGGTTCACTGAGTCTTATGATTGGGATGCGGACATCCTGGGCTATAACTTATTAAGGAAGGGCAGAGAAGACAGGAAAGCGGAGGAGTAGCTCTTTATGTCAAAAACAATATCCATGCAACTGAGCTGCAAGTGACATGGGGTAGGGAAGAAGTATTATGGGCTGTCCTACAAAATGAGGGTGGTGCTTCCATCTACACTGACTTAATCTTACAGGCCTCTGACTCAAACAGAAGAACTGGACAGCGATCTTGTTGAAGACATCCAAAAAGTAGGAAAGAAGAGAAAAGTGTTGCTCGTTGGAGATTTTCATCTGCTGATGTGGATTGGAGAGTCCCTTACGCGGAATCTATAGGAAGTAGATAGTGGATGCCCTTTCAAGGGGCTCTGCTCAAACGAATGGTAATGGAACCCACGAGGGAGGGAGTGATACAAATGTAAGAGGAAAAAGAAACCGATCTGGTTCTCAAAAGAGGTAGCTGAAAAAATAAACACAAAAATAACGGCATTCAAGAAGTAAAAGGAACCCCAAAAGAGGAAGACAGGGAAGAATACCTGGTGAAAGTGAAGAGGGTAAAGAAAGAAATCAGGAAAGCAAATGGTCAAGTGGAAGAAAGGTCAAGTTGCACTGGAGAAGGTACAGAGAAGGGTGACCAAAATGATAAAGGGGATGGAACAGCTCCCCTATGAGGAAAGGCTGAAGAGGTTAGTGCTGTTCAGCTTGGAGAAGAGACGGCTGAGGGGGGATATGATAGAGATGTTTAAGATCATGAAAGGTCTAGAATGGATAAATGTGAATCAGTTATTTACTCTTTCGCATAACAGAAAGACTAGGGGGCACTCCACAGAGTTAACAAGTTGCACATTTAAAACAATTCAGAGAAAATTATTTTTCACTCAATGCACAATTAAGTTCTGGAATTCATTGCCAGAAGATGTGGTTAGTGCAGTTAGTGTAGCTGGGTTTAAAAAAGGTTTGGATAAGTTCCTGGAGAAGAAGTCCATAAACTGCTATTAACCAAGCTGATTTAGGGAATAGACACTACTATTACTAGCATCAGTAGCATGGTATCTATTTGGTGTTTGGGTACTTGCAAACTGCATTGGCCACTGTTGGAAACAGGATACTGGGCTTGATCGTCTGACCCAGTATGGCAACTTCTTGATTGCCTAAGAGGTAAAGTGAGGCGACAAAACATTTTTTGGATATATCAAAGGCCCAAGGTGGTATAATGAAATTGAAGGTGACCAGAAGCAATGTGTAGAGAAAGATGAAGAAATATCAGAAATATTAAACAAATACTTTAGTTCAGCATTCACTAAAGAAGACCCTGGAGATAGACCGTTTTTGGGTTGACAAACCATGGATGATAGTGGGGTAGATACAACTCAATTTACAAAACAGAATATAAGGGAGGAGCTAGGAAAACTGAAAGTGATGGGTGATGAGAGAATTGGATCAAGGAAAAGCGTTCAATGTGATTTACTTGGATTTCAGCAAAGCTTTGATATGATCTCCCATTGGAGGCTTGTGAATAAAATAATAAGCTTGGGAGTGAGTGCTAAGGTGATGGAGTGAACTACAAACTGGTTGACTGACAGGAGACAGTGAGTAATGGTAAATGGAACCTACTCTGAAGAGAAAACCATATTAAGTGGAGTGCCACAAGGATTGGTTTTGGGACCAGTTCTGTTCAATATCTTTGTGAGTGATATTGAGGAAGGGATGGAAGTAAAATTTGTTTATTTGCCTACGATACTAAGATCTGCAACAGAGTGGACACGCCTGAAGGAGTCGAGAGAATGAAAAATGATTTAAGAAAGCTTGAAGAGTGGTCGAAGATTTGACAGTTGGGATTCAATGCCAAGAAGTGCAGAGTCTTGCATTTGGGTTGCAGCAATCCAAAAGAGCTGTATGTGATGAGGGGTGAAAGACTGATGTGCACGGACTGGGAGAGGGATCTTGGGGTGATAGTGTCTGGTGATCTGAAGGCGGCGAAGCAATATGACAAGGCAATAGCCAAAGCCAGAAGAATGCTGGGCTACATATAGAGAGGCATAACCAGAAAAAAAAGGAGGTGATAATGCTCTTGTACAGGTCCTTGGTGAGGCCTCACCTGGAGTACTGTGTTCAGTTCAGGAGCCGTATCTCCAAAAGGGACTGAGACAGGGAGGAGGCGGTCCAAAGAAATACGACCAGAATGATATGGGGTTCTGTATCGGAAGACTTATGAGGAGAGGCTGAAGAATATGAATATGTATACCTTGGCAGAGAAGAGGTGCAGGGGAGCTATGATACAGACCTTCAGATACCTGAAAGGTTTTAATGATGTAGAACTTCAAACCTTTTCCATTGGAAAGGAAATAGTAGAACTAGGGGTCACGAAATGAAACTCTAGGGGGATAACTCAGAGCAAACATCAAGAAATATTTCTTCATGGAGAACATAAGAACATAAGAAATTGCCATGCTGGGTCAGACCAAGGGTCCATCAAGGCCAGCATCCTGTTTCCAACAGTGGCCAAACCAGGCCACAAGAACCTGGCAATTACCCAAACACTAAGAAGATCCCATGCTACTGATGCAATTAATAGCAGTGGCTATTCCCTAAGTAAACTTGAAGGTGGTGGATGCCTGTAATGCACCGAAAGAGGTGGTGAGGATGAAAACAGAAAATGAATTTTAAAAGCTATGGGTTAAATACAGTGGATCCCCAAAGACTAGAGGTTGGAAAAGAAGGAAAGGGTGCATGGAGGTGACTTGCATGGAGCGGCAGTTGCTGCTCTTAGCAGCGGGCTTGGGGATTTTCATCCTTAACCAATTAGCCTTTATTCTTCTGATACAACTGCAACATCACTTTCCACTTCCGTGGCAGGGGAAGGGGGAAGAAGGAAGGGAAAAAGGGGAATTGGATTCAGATGACCGTCAACGCTGGGCCCCAACCTTTACAATCTGGGTTACTGATACGCAGACATTAGGGAAAAATCACAGGGCTGCTTCTACAGCCAAGTCCAAAAGCAAAATATGTTCAGGCAGCATTGTCTGAATTATCAAGAAGGCTTTTCACTCCGTAAAAATGTTCCTAGCAATAATTTTGCTATAGTTTTGACGGATACTTGGTTTTGATTGCAAATATTGCTACCCTTATTTATTTATTTATTTATTGTTTTTGTTATACCGAGTTTCATGACAGGCATCACATCAACCCGGTTTACAATTAACAAAGTGTGAAAGGCATAACGTAGCGTAATAACAATATTCTCAATAAAAACCTTGAACTTTAAATACAGGGAATCAGAAAAGGATGTGAGAAAGTTACAAAAAACAGGGAAAATTAACTTGGAACTGGAAGAGGGGAGATAAAGGAACAGAGCAATATTTACATTTCAGCCAATTAATGTAGAAGAGTAACAAGATGAGTAAATAAGACTATGCGAATAAATGTGGCGGTATATCACAGTGAGATGGAACCTATGTATCTAGAAGGCTAAGTATGACAGAGAATATGAATAAATATAACACAGAATTTAGATCCAGTTGTGCTGTTGCGTGAAGGTTTTATTCAGGGCTTGGAAATGCTTTTTTGAAAAGCCAAGTTTTTAGTCTTTTCCTAAATGTTAGAGAGCATGGCTCCTGTCTTAAGTCTGGTGGGATAGAGTACCCTTAACATAAGGCATGGGGATAACTGGCATGGAGTGGCAGTTACTACCATTAGAAACTTGCTGGGCAGACTGGATGGCCCATTTGGTCTTTTTCTGGCATCATTAATATTTTCCTATATGTTACTATGAACCCTCGCCTCCAGTTGGAGACCAGAACATCCATCTGGGTAAGGATTGCATTCCTTGAATCTGACACCTTAGACCACTCAGCTAAAGTGGCGTGTAAGGCTGCTGCAAACATGGCTGCTTCTCAGGGTGCTCCAGAGTCTCAATGCATGAATTAGAAGATACTGGGCATCATTTTGGGGAAGAGGGGGTCCTTTTCCGAAAGGACAGGCTCCAGCTTAACCAGACTGAACCAGGCTGCTGGCACTAACCTTTAAAAAGGAGATAGAGCCAGGGCAAACATATTTGGTGTCCTAGGTGAACCTTTGGTCATTCACCTCCTCCCCCACTGTCCAACTTAACTACCGATGGCAGTGGTTCTAGCACAGCCCTCCCTTCTTTGACTGTATGGGCTGTGGTACAGCAACCCAAGATCTTGGCGCTCTAGGCGTCCGCCTAGTTTGCCTATTGGAGGCACTGGTCCTGGATAGAGCAGCTTTGAAACTAGATGATGGGGGAAAGCCAACAGTCACTCAAATGTGCATGGTTCAGAATGAAAAATATTAAGAGAGCAGGGAATTTAAGTCATCCCAGTAGCTATAAATGCCAAAGTGGACAAGGTGCCTTTCAGTACAGAGCAGACAGAGCAGAAAGATTCCAAATTACCCCTCGTCAACTGATGAGCAGCTTGTTAATACAAACAAGAAACATACTTTGAAATGTCTATATACAAATACTAGAAATCTAAAAAATAAGGTGGCAGAGTTAATGTGTACAGTCCTGGCTGAAGAGGTAGATATAATTGGCATCCCAGAGACCTGGTGGAAGGAGGAGAACCAATGGGACACTGATATCAGGATACAAATTATATTGAAATGATAGGATGGATCAAATTAGTGGAGGGGTGGCACTATGGGGTGGATTTTAAAAGCCCTGCTCGCGTAAATCCGCCTGGATTTATGCGAGCAGGGCCTTGTGCGCCGGCAGGCCTATTTTCCATAGGCCTGCCGGCGCGCGCAGAGCCCCGGGACTCGCGTAAGTCCCGGGGTTTTTTGTCGGGGGCGGGGCCGATCGACGCTGCGTTTTGGGGGCGGGATGCGGCGTTTCGGGGGCGGGCCCGGGGGCGTGGTTTCAGCCCGGGGCGGTCCGGGGGCGTGGCCGCGCCCTCCGGAACCGCCCCCAGGTCGCGTCTCGGCGCGCTAGCGGCCCGCTGGCGCGCGGGGATTTACTTCTTCCTCCGGGAGGCGTAAATCCCCGGACAAAGGTAGGGGGGGGGTTTTTAGATAGGGCCGGGGGGGGTGGGTTAGGTAGAGGAAGGGAGGGGAAGGTGAGGGGAGGGCGAAAGCGAGTTCCCTCCGAGGCTGCTCCGATTTCGGAGCGGCCTTGGAGGGAATGGAGGCAGGCTGCGCGGCTCGGCGCACGCCGGCTGCACAAAATCGGCAGCCTTGCGCACGCCGATCCTGGATTTTAGCAGATACGCGCGTATCTACTAAAATCCAGCGTACTTTTGTTTGCGACTGGTGCGCCAACAAAAGTACGCGAACGCGCATTTTTTGTAAATCTACCCCCAAATGTTAAAGAGAGCATTGAGTCAAACAGGATAAAAGTTCTGCAGAAAACAAAATGCAATATTGAATCTTTATGGATAGAAATTCCAGGTGAAAGGGGGAATAAAATAGTAGTGGGGGTGTATTACCGTCCACCTGGCCAAAATGAACTAACAGAGAATGAAAAGCTAAAAGAAATTAGGGAAGCTTACAAAATCAGCAGCACAGTAATAATGGGTGATTTCAATTATCCCAGTACTGACTGGGTGAATGTCACATCAGGATATTCTAGAGAGGTAAAGTTCCTAGATGAAATAAATGACTGCTTCACGGAGCAGCTGGTACAAGAACAACAAGAGGGGAAACTTTTTTTTTTATTTTTATTGAATTTTAGCATAATTACAAAGCATATTATCTTTGCACAAAAACAACAGAAAATAAAAATATTAGAATAATATTTAAAGAAAACCAAATGTTTACAATTAGAACACAAATCCTTGGGATGGGGGCGGATCCATAAGAGGAGCACATAATAGGAAACAATATGAGGAGTAGCCTTGACATGTGTACACTACCCTATAAATTCTTAAGTTTTTGGACTCTCATTAGGGGAAGAGGATGGAAGAAACCTTTTATGGGAATCAAGAATGTTTTGAGTTGTTCAGGGGGAAACTATTTTAGACCTAGTCCTTAGGATTTGGTGGAGCCACCCAGGAAAAAGATCTAGGCATCAAAGTGGATAATACTTTGAAATCGTCGGCTCAGTGTGCTGCAGCAGTCAAAAAAGCAAACAATGTTAGGAATTATTAGGAAGGGAATGGTGAATAAAACGGAAAATGTCATAATGCCTCTATATCGCTTCATAGTGAGACCACACCTTGAAATCTGTGTACAATTCTGGTCGCCACATCTCAAAAAAAGATATAGTTGTGATGGAGAAGCTACAGAGAAAGGCAACCAAAATGATAAAGGGGATGGAACAGCTCCCCTATGAGGAAAGGCTGAAGAGGTTAGGGCTGTTCAGCTTGGAGAAGAGATGGCTGAGGGGGGATATGATAGAGGTCTTTAAGATCATGAGAGGTCTTGAACGAGTAGATGTGACTCTTATTTACACTTTCGAATAGGGGGCATTCCATGAAGTTAGCAAGTAGCACATTTAAGACTAATCGGAGAAAATGCTTTTTCACTCAATGCACAATTAAGCTCTGGAATTTGTTGCCAGAGGATGTGGTTAGTGCAGTTATTATAGCTGGGTTCAAAAAAGGTTTGGATAAGTTCTTGGAGGAGAAGTCCATTAACAGCTATTAATCAAGTTTACTTAGGGAATAGCCACTGCTATTAATTGCCATCAGTGGCATAGGATCTTTTTAGTGTTTGGGTAATTGCCAGGTTCTTGTGGCCTGGTTTGGCCTCTGTTGGAAACAGGATGCTGGGCTTGATGGACCCGTGGTCTGACCCAGCATGGCAATTTCTTATATTCTTAAATTTGACTTAATAATTGCAGGGAGGACTAGAAAAGGTGGAAGGAAGGCTAAATGACTACTGGCATGGTTAAAAGGTGAGGTGAGAGAGGCTTTAATATCTAAAAGAACATTTTTCAAGAAATAGAAAAGGGATCCGAATGAAGAAAACAGGAAACAGTACAAGACCTGACAAGTTAGATGCAAAGCATTGATAAGGAAGGTGAATAGAGAATTTGAAAAGAAGCTTGCCATGGAAGTAAAAATGCATAATAATAACTTTTTCAGGTACATTGGAAAGCCTCTGAGGAGTCAGTTGGACTATTAGATGATCCAAAGAGGCACTTAGGGATGACAAAGCCATAGCAAAGAGACTAAATTAATTCTTTGCTTTGGTCTTCACCAAGGAATGATATTCAAAGGTGATGATTAGGTGGCACTAAAACAAATAGGCAAATTGACAAACTAAAGAGTAGCAAATCACCTGGACCAGATGGTATACATCCCAGAGTGCTGAAAGAACTGAGAAATTAAATTGCAGACCTGCTATTAGTAATTTGTAAACTATCATTAAAATCATCTGTGGTACCTGAAGACTGGAGGGTTGCCCTTTTAAAAAGGGATCAAGGGGTGATCAAGGAAATTACAGATCAGTGAGCTTGATGTCTGTGCCGTACCAAATGGTATAACTATCATAAAAAACAAAATTGCTGAACATATAGATAGGCATAGCTTAATGGGAAAAAGCCAACATGGATTTAGCCAAGGGAAGTCTTGCCACACAAATCTGTTATGTTTTTTTGAGGGGATAAACAAACATGTGGATAAAAGTGAGCCAGCTGATATAGCGTATCTGCATTTCCAGAAAGCATTTGACAAAGTCCCTCATGAGAGATGACTTAGAAAATTAAAAAGTCATGGGATAGGGGGCAGTGTCCTATTGTGGATGGCCACCTGGTTAAAAGATAGAAAACAGAGAGTAGAGCTAAATGGTAAATTTTCCCAATGGAAAAAGGTGAATAGTGGAAGCCCCAGGGATCTGTTCTGGGACCACTGCTTCTTAATATATTTATAAATGACCTGGAAATGGGAACAACAAGAGAGGTGATCAAATTTGCAGATGACACAAAATTATTCAAAGTTGTTAAATCACAAGAGGAATATGAGAAATTGTATAAGGACCTTGCAAAACTGGGAGACTGGGCATGCAAATGGCAAATGAAATGTGGAGAATTCAAAGTGATGCATTTAGTGAAGTGAAACCCAAATTATAGCTACAAAATGCAAGGTTCCACATTAGGAGTCACCACTCAGGGAAAAGATCCAGGTGTCATCATTGAACATTTTTATTTCTTTTTTAGCTCATTGTTAATTTTTCTTTTTTAGCTCATTGTTAATATTTCTTTTTTAGCTCATTGTTAATTTCTCTTTCACCTTCTCTTCAATCCAAGTTGCATTATGTCCCTGTTTTATTGTAACTGCTATTTTCCTATTCTATCACATGTTAATGTTAAGTGTTTTAAGTATTTATCCTTCTGTCACACCCTGTTTATTGTAAACCGGCATGATGCGACTCCCATCGCGAATGCCGGTATATAAGAAATGCAAAATAAATAAAATAACATACTTTGAAATCTTCTGCTCAGTGTGCAGCAGCAGCCAAGAAAGCAAACAGAATCCTGGGGATTATTAGGAAAGGAATGGAGAATAAAACAGAGAATATCATAATGTCTCTGTATCACTCCATGCTGCATCCTCATCTTGTGTTCATATATCATACACAAACAGAATGCTGGGGATTATTAGGAAAGGAATGGAGAATAAAACAGAGAATATCATAATGCCTCTGTATCACTCCATGGTGCATCCTCATCTTGTGTTCATATATCATACACAAACAGAATGCTGGGGATTATTAGGAAAGGAATGGAGAATAAAGCAGAGAATATCATAATGTCTCTGTATCACTCCATGGTGCATCCTCATCTTGTGTTCATATATCATACACACACAGAATGCTGGGGATTATTAGGAAAGGAATGGAGAATAAAACAGAGAATATCATAATGCCTCTGTATCACTCCATGGTGCATCCTCATCTTGTGTTCATATATCATACACAAACAGAATGCTGGGGATTATTAGGAAAGGAATGGAGAATAAAACAGAGAATATCATAATGCCTCTGTATCACTCCATGGTGCATCCTCATCTTGTGTTCATATATCATACACACACAGAATGCTGGGGATTATTAGGAAAGGAATGGAGAATAAAACAGAGAATATCATAATGTCTCTGTATCACTCCATGGTGCGATCCTCATCTTGTGTTCATATATCATACACAAACAGAATGCTGGGGATTATTAGGAAAGGAATGGAGAATAAAACAGAGAATATCATAATGTCTCTGTATCACTCCATGGTGCATCCTCATCTTGTGTTCATATATCATACACAAACAGAATGCTGGGGATTATTAGGAAAGGAATGGAGAATAAAACAGAGAATATCATAATGCCTCTGTATCACTCCATGGTGCATCCTCATCTTGTGTTCATATATCATACACAAACAGAATGCTGGGGATTATTAGGAAAGGAATGGAGAATAAAACAGAGAATATCATAATGCCTCTGTATCACTCCATGGTGCATCCTCATCTTGTGTTCATATATCATACACAAACAGAATGCTGGGGATTATTAGGAAAGGAATGGAGAATAAAACAGAGAATATCATAATGTCTCTGTATCACTCCATGCTGCATCCTCATCTTGTGTTCATATATCATACACAAACAGAATGCTGGGGATTATTAGGAAAGGAATGGAGAATAAAACAGAGAATATCCTAATGTCCTCTGTATCACTCCATGGTGTGCATCCTCATCTTGTGTTCATATATCATACACAAACAGAATGCTGGGGATTATTAGGAAAGGAATGGAGAATAAAACAGAGAATATCATAATGCCTCTGTATCACTCCATGGTGCATCCTCATCTTGTGTTCATATATCATACACAAACAGAATGCTGGGGATTATTAGGAAAGGAATGGAGAATAAAACAGAGAATATCATAATGTCTCTGTATCACTCCATGGTGCATCCTCATCTTGTGTTCATATATCATACACAAACAGAATGCTGGGGATTATTAGGAAAGGAATGGAGAATAAAACAGAGAATATCATAATGCCTCTGTATCACTCCATGGTGCATCCTCATCTTGTGTTCATATATCATACACAAACAGAATGCTGGGGATTATTAGGAAAGGAATGGAGAATAAAACAGAGAATATCCTAATGCCTCTGTATCACTCCATCGTGTGACGTCATCTTGTGTTCATATATCATACACAAACAGAATGCTGGGGATTATTAGGAAAGGAATGGAGAATAAAACAGAGAATATCCTAATGCCTCTGTATCACTCCATCGTGTGACCTCATCTTGTGTTCATATATCATACACAAACAGAATGCTGGGGATTATTAGGAAAGGAATGGAGAATAAAACAGAGAATATCATAATGTCTCTGTATCACTCCATGGTGCATCCTCATCTTGTGTTCATATATCATACACAAACAGAATGCTGCGGATTATTAGGAAAGGAATGGAGAATAAAACAGAGAATATCATAATGCCTCTGTATCACTCCATGGTGTGCATCCTCATCTTGTGTTCATATATCATACACAAACAGAATGCTGGGGATTATTAGGAAGGAATGGAGAATAAAACAGAGAATATCATAATGTCTCTGTATCACTCCATGGTACATCCTCATCTTGTGTTCATATATCATACACAAACAGAATGCTGGGGATTATTAGGAAAGGAATGGAGAATAAAACAGAGAATATCATAATGCCTCTGTATCACTCCATGGTGCATCCTCATCTTGTGTATTCATATATCATACACAAATAGAAATGCTGGGGATTATTAGGAAAGGAATGGAGAATAAAACAGAGAATATCATAATGCCTCTGTATCACTCCATGGTGCTATCATCATCTTGTGTTCATATATCATACACAAACAGAATGCTGGGGATTATTAGGAAAGGAATGGAGAATAAAACAGAGAATATCATAATGTCTCTGTATCACTCCATGGTGCATCCTCATCTTGTGTTCATATATCATACACAAACAGAATGCTGGGGATTATTAGGAAAGGAATGGAGAATAAAACAGAGAATATCCTAATGCCTCTGTATCACTCCATGGTGCATCCTCATCTTGTGTTCATATATCATACACAAACAGAATGCTGGGGATTATTAGGAAAGGAATGGAGAATAAAACAGAGAATATCATAATGTCCTCTGTATCACTCCATGGTGTGCATCCTCATCTTGTGTTCATATATCATACACAAACAGAATGCTGGGGATTATTAGGAAAGGAATGGAGAATAAAACAGAGAATATCATAATGCCTCTGTATCACTCCATGGTGCATCCTCATCTTGTGTTCATATATCATACACAAACAGAATGCTGGGGATTATTAGGAAAGGAATGGAGAATAAAACAGAGAATATCCTAATGCCTCTGTATCACTCCATCGTGTGACCTCATCTTGTGTTCATATATCATACACAAACAGAATGCTGGGGATTATTAGGAAAGGAATGGAGAATAAAACAGAGAATATCATAATGCCTCTGTATCACTCCATGGTGCATCCTCATCTTGTGTTCATATATCATACACAAACAGAATGCTGGGGATTATTAGGAAAGGAATGGAGAATAAAACAGAGAATATCCTAATGCCTCTGTATCACTCCATGGTGCATCCTCATCTTGTGTTCATATATCATACACAAACAGAATGCTGGGGATTATTAGGAAAGGAATGGAGAATAAAACAGAGAATATCCTAATGTCTCTGTATCACTCCATGGTGAGACCTCATCTTGAGTACTGTGTGCAGTTCTGGTCACCACATCTCAAGAAAGATAGAGCAGAATTAGAAAAGGTACAGAGAAGGGCGACCAAGATGGTAAAGGGGATAGAACAGCTCCCCTAGGAGGAAAGGCCGAAGAGGTTAGGGCTGTTCAGCTTGGAGAAGAGATGGCTGAGGGGAGATATGATAGAGGTCTATAAAATAATGAGTGGAATAGAACGAGTAAACGTTAATCAGTTGTTTACTCTTTCAAAAAGTACAAAGACCAGGGGACTCACAATGAAGTTACTGGGCAATACATTTAAAACTAATAAAAGAAAATATGTTTTTTACTCAACGTACAATAAAGCTCTGGAATTCGATGCCAGAGGATGTGATGAAAGCTATTAATGTAACTATGTTTTAAAACAGTTTGGACAAGTTAAAATGGTGTTGCAGGAATCCGCTTCTTATCCCTGGGATCAGCAGCTTGGAATCTTATCTACCCCTGGGGATCCTGCCAGGTTCTTGTGACCTGGCTTGACCACTGCTGGAAACAGGATCCTGGGCTTGCTGGACCTTTGGTCCGACCCAGTATGGCAAGCCTTATGTATTTATTACTCTCAGAACGTCCTAAAGAACTTAAAAATTAATAAGGTCCTGGACAGAATGCAAATTGTCTTTTAAATGTACTTTATTAGCAGCTGTTGAACAACGACAGCCATTCAAGTGATATCTGCTCCTTTAATTATAATAGCTTATGTTTTCATTGCACTGCCTGGTATTGCCTTGACGACAGCTACGTTAACCAAATTAGCCAAATTCTAGCCGCACAATGGGCAGAATCTGATTTCAGAGAGCAGAGAGTAAAACTCCTATTAGCAGAGCACAATAGGCTTTTGAGCTTGAGAGAAAAAAATGTGATTGTTAAAGCAGGATCTCACTATTGCTTTGGTAATAAGACTCCTAGACTGAAGTGCATGGTTAGTGTCAGCGCAGCAGCACAAAAGAGAAATTCCCAACACAGCAGAGGAGAAAGAGATGGGGGATGAAGAAAAGTGGATCAACAAGGACTGAATTACATAGTCTGGGTAAAACAAATAAGCATGGGTGTAGCTTGCTTATTGCGGCGGTTACTACCCCTAACTAATCAAGCTTGATATTTCACTTGGATGCAGCTCCATCACTGCTCTCTACATTAATGGTGGGGGTGGAAGGGAAATAGAACCAAGAGCTAAGAGAAACAGATAAGTATGAGAGAAAAAAAGTGCGAAGCTTGCTGGGCAGACTGGATGGGCCGTTTGGTCTTCTTCTGCCGTCGTTTCTATGTTTCTATGTTTCTATGTTAGCAATGCGTCTGCTTCATCCTACCCTTTCGCATCCAGAAACCTCTTCTCATGGCTGGATTTGTGGCATCCAGAAAATTCATCCTGAGGAAAACTGACTAGGTCCTTCCATAGGTTAAAGAGGAAACTTCCAGCAATGGGAGGTGTCCATGGGTGTAGTGGTCAGCCAATGTCAGGCAGGTGGATGGATTCCTGGACATGACAGACAGGCAGGCAGGACTACCAGGAGGGAAAGCAGGAGTGGCCGCTGATAAACAGTGAATAGTGCAGCCAGGAAGATTCGCACCCCCAGGTCCTGACTGCATCCAGGACCTAAGTATTTTACTTCTGAATGGAAGAAAGCTTTCGGTTTCCATTGAGGTTTCTAGCAGGCCTGGATTTATCAACAGGCACACAAAATCTAAGGGGGCAGCTGGCTGGCTGGAGATTTCCCGCCTTACAGCTGTGCTGAATCTCCCTTAGCAGAGAACAGCTCTCAGTTTCCTTATCCAGCCCCTCCCCTCCTCCCCTTCCTCAATCCCAGAACGCCCCTCCCTCTCCCATCCCAGATTCCCTATGTCACCCCCACTTCACTCTTCCCCTTCTCCAGTTCTTCTCCCTTTCTCTCTCCCTCCCTGCTCCTCTCACCTTCTCCTCTCCCCGTCCCTGAGATCTCTTCTCTGTACTGAAAAAACTCAATCTTTCTTTTCCTCGCCCAATAAAAGGAAAATAAATTATACAGACGCAGGCAAGGTTTATAATGCAATATAAAAGATGGAAAGGTTTGTCAGTGTACGTCAGAATTCTCAGGCTTCTGCCACAGAATCTGCCCCGCAGCCCGCGACGTAGACCTAATCCCTGTCGCCTGACCTCACTCAGTGCCATCAGTGCCTAGGGGCAGGAAATTCCTAAATCTGGCACTGGTTTCTAGAGGAGCTGGCGCCTCGTGGAGAATGAGCCTCACCCGTCTTCTGAACCTGTTTAAGGAGCCGATCTTCACGGTTTCTCTGCATTCCTGTGCTACTGCACCGTATTTTTCTTTCCGTAAACTGAGGTCCTTATGTTGGGACACGGGCTGTGTTTTGGAGTGACCGAGTGTGATCTCCACAGCAGATTCCACGGTGCGTCACGAGAGTTGTGGCTTCACAGCAACGTGAACGTGGCCCCTGGTAACGGCGGGGGGTGGGGGGTGTCCGCTAGCGTCAGTGCAATACGTGGCGTTGCGGAGAGCTCAGCTGATCCATCACACCTAATTCCAGTCGGACAGACAGATTACGACATTTACCTGCACAAGTCCTTCAGAGTTCTTGGTCTTTATATTTTATTTCACTGCCTAATTAAAATATCTGTTTTCCTATGCACAGAGAGTAGAAACTTCCCATTTATTTTTCTAAAAAAAAAATAATAATAATAATAATAAAATAAACCTTTCCAAAGCCAGCAATGACAAAATACATCAAACAGATTCTCAGTTAAAAACCAAAATTAGATTTGCTCTAACTCTGCATCCCTAGCCACTTTCTGATTAAATCAGCTCTTGTGTGCAGTTGCTCCTTGGGGGTTGGTGGGATAGGGGGGATCTCTCACCCATGAGGTGTACAGTCCTGTTCAACATTTTTGGCCCTGCAACCTGCCTGACCCCCTCCCCTCCTCCCCCCTCCCCTGTAGCCCAGCCATCGCAGTGACAGTCTCCTGTGAGAGGGATATGGACTACGCTATCCTCCAGAATACGGCACAGGTACACCCACGAGTGACAGGTGCACGGCAGCCAGGACTCCCCCCATTCCTCCCCTCCCCCCCCTCCGAAGCTGCAAATACTAACGCTTAAGCATCCCTTGCCAAGAGAGTTTGAGCCTGGGTCCTACTGCGTTACAGCCCCCGTTCTGTGCTCTGAAAAGGCTGCACATTATTGTGAAGAGCATTGGATGAAATGAAGATAACAGAAAAACCCAGGCACCCAAAAATAGTCCCTAAAACGAGCATTTGGCATGAGTTTCACCCAAATATTAAAATGACAAACAGAAGGGCTTCAGGCCATCTGGGAGATGCATATGCCTGCTCCGCACTGAGCACAACATGGAATTTGCGGAATATAAAAGATGGTAAGAAATAAATGTAGGTAAGACATAGCCCTCTAACAGGAAGGAGCAAGGGAGAGGAGACGTTGCCTCTTACACACTTCCAGGCAGGCAGACTGTAAAAGAAAAGAGCGTCTTCTCAACAGCGTCCATAAACATCTCTATCTTGAAATAAAGTAGGTGTCTACCTTTCAGACTTTAAATCTTATCCCTGGCTCTCCCCCAATAGGGAGCTGCATTCGTTTTAACCGAGTTTGCAAAATGCAACAAACAAGGGCCAATTCATTTCATTTGGGGGGGGGGGGCCCCGAAACGAATTGAGGGCCTCCAAATTAAACCAATCTTGTTCATTTAATTCAGTTAAAACTTCCGGTCGAGCCTACGCCTAGGACTGAAGCCCGGTCCATGCCTAGGGCCTGCAGCCTACACCTGAGCGCGACATCGGTGCCTGGGCCCAAAACAGGGGCCACAGACTAGGCCCCCAGCCTGACACTGCGGTCTTGACCGAGGCCCTGTACCGAGACCCGAGAAAAGGCCCAGGAACCCTGAAAAGTTAACTTGCCTGATCCGTTGGTTATCCGAAGCTGCGGCCAGGCCAGGGCACAATCCAGAGGCTGGATCTGAAGGCCAGAGGCCGGGTCCCAACACCCGAGCCTCAGCTCAGGCCGAAAGGTCAGGTGCTGATGCCAGGGCCTTGGCCTGTTCCAGAGACTGGTTCCCAACGCTGGAGGCTTGGCCTAGGCCAGAGCCCAGGTCCAACGGCAGGACTTGGTCCTGAGGCCGGGTCCCAACACCCGAGCCTCAGCTCAGGCCGAAAGGTCAGGTGCTGATGCCAGGGCCTTGGCCTAGGTGGGAGCATGGGCCCAGGCCCGAAACCGGCATCTGGTCTGAAGGCCAGATCCTAATGCCTAGGCCTTGGTGCAGTTCCAGGCCCGGAGGCCGGTTCCTGATGCCTGGGCCTCGACCTAGGCCGAGACCCAGGCCTGATGACACAGCCTGGTCCAGAGGCAGAGTCCTGTTGCCTGGACCTCAACCTAGGGTCAGGCCCAGGCCTGGAACCCAGGCCTTGGACATCTTTGAGAGTCTTCTGTCTTCTTGTTGGTAATTATGCAGTCCACTGGGGTCACATAGAATTCCAGGCTGGGTCATCGGGCATGGTCCCAGGTCTGGGCCTAGGCCAAGACTCAGGCAACAGGCCCAGCCTCCGAGCTGGGTCCCAGTGTTGGGCCTGTGTCTAGAATGAGGCTCCAGCTTCAGGACCCGGCCTCTGGAGCAGGATATGGTATCAGGCATGGGCCTGGGCCTGGTCCGAGGTATCGGGGCCTGGCCTCTGGACTGGGCCTGGATGCTGGGCCTGCACCTAGGACAAGGCCCAAGTGTTGGGACCCATTTGTCAGACCAAGCCCCAGATTCGGGTCAGGGCCCAGCCTTTGGCCTAGGCCAAGGCCCTGGCATCTGGCTTAGGCCCCATCATATGGGGCCTAAGCCAGATGCCAGGGCCTTGGCCTAGGCCCTGGCATCTTCTATGATAGAGATCTATGAGCCGCCTCACCAAACAAATCAATCTATCACCATTTCGGTTAGAAAACAATGCTCAGGAGATCTTCTCAGCAAACACCTGACTAAGGAACTAAGGAACCTGGACCTTACGGACACCAACTCAGCAACATCCTCATGGATCAATATCTCTAACAAGGTCGCCGATCAAGTGTGTCCAAAAAAAACAAAATCCATCAACCCGGACAAAGACAACAGAAAACCCTGGTTCACCACAGAGCTGAAGTCTCGCAAACAGGAGCTTAGATGCAAGGAAAACCAATGGCGAAAAAACCCAACTACAACAACACTCCTCAACTACAAATCATGCCTTAACACATACAGAAACGAAATCAACAAAACCAAGAAAGAATTCTTCTCCAAAAAAATTCACCACTTCTCATTCGACTCAAGAGCCCTCTTCGCCTATGTCTCAGCCCTTACTAAACCTCCTGGACCGAGCATCCCTGATGACCAAGCTCTCAAAAAAGCCAATGAACTAGCCAACTTCTTTGACAACAAAATCACCACACTCGTAGCCCCTCTCAAAGGGACATCTCCACACACAAGCCTCACAAGCAACCACAATTCGCAAACATATATAGCACCCGTTCTTCAACCCAACACACATACAGCAGAACTCGAATCTCTGGAACCCACATCCACCTTAGAAATAGCAAACATCCTTAAGAAGCTAAAACCATCTTCTCACCCTCTAGATCATATCCCATCAACCTGCTGAGTTCCATCCTGACACCATAGCCAAGCCAATGGCAGATATCATTAACCGTTCACTCGCCCAAGGCCAAGTTCCCAACCAACTCAAGTTGGCAATACTCAAACCGCTCCTCAAAAAACCCAACCTTCCCACCACAGATCCCGCTAACTACAGACCTATAGCAAACCTTCCAATGTTAGCTAAAATTATGGAGAAAGTCCGTCAACCGACAACTATCTGAATTCCTAGAAGACAACAATATCATCTCCAATAACCAATTTGGATTCCGGAAGAAAAAGAACACCGAATCGCTATTAGCCACACTAGCGGACACCATTATCTTCAATCTTGAAAAAGGCCAACCTTGCCATCCTCGCACTTCTGGATCTTTCCGCAGCGTTCGACCACCGTGAATCACTCTAGCCTACTACAACGTCTAACAGACATCGGCATCACAGGAGCAGCCTTCAACTGGTTTAAATCCTTCCTGGAGAACAGAACATTTAAAGTCAAGATAAACAACGAAGAGTCTCATCCATTCAAGCCAAAATGGGGGTACCACAGGGCTCCTCACTCTCCCCCACCCTCTTCAACATTTATCTTCTCCCACTCTGTCAACTTCTTACCAACCTCAAGCTTACCCACTTCCTATACGCGGATGATATACAAATTCTCATCCCCATAACAGACACCCTACACAAGACCATGAACTACTGGAATAAATGCCTCTCAACCATCAACGAGCTTCTAACCAGCCTCAACCTGGTCCTAAATACTAACAAAACGGAAATCCTAATAATAGCACCGGAACTATTTACACCTAGCTCCAGCAACTCTCCAGACACATCAGGATACACCACCCTCACCTCAAGTCAGAGATCTGGGTGTACTCCTAGACAACAGACTCAGCCTCAGTAAATTCGTAAACAACACCACAAAAGAATGCTTCTTTAAATTACAAGTTTTAAAGAAACTAAAGCCACTTCTACGCTACAGAGATTTCCGCACAGTACTCCAAGCCATCATTCTCCCGAAGTTGGATTACTGCAATTCACTCCTGCTGGGACTTCCCGCCTGCTCCACAAAACCCCTACAGATGGTCTTAAATGCCACAGCAAGAATTCTCACCAATGCCAAAAAAAAAGACCACATCACCCCCGATCCTCCAACACCTCCATTGGCTTCCCATCAAATACAGGATACAGTTTAAAACCAGCATGATGATCATAAGGCCCTACATAAACATCTCCCCACTCAACCTAACATTCCAGCTCCAACTACACACTTCTAAAAAGCCGACGAGAAGGGCATATCAAAACAGATTGATCACCCAACCCGCAAAATCCTCCCTGAGAAAACGCGCTTTAATCCACAGCGGGCCCGTCACTCTGGAACTCACTACCTCCAGACCTCCGCCTCGAGCCATGCCATAACACTTTTAAGGTGAAACTCAAGACTTGGCTCTTCCTTCAAGCATTCCCAGAGAGCTAAGAACAAGATATAATCAACCTACTGTCCTATAGCATTAATGCAATGTTTATTTTACACTATTTATTATTGGCCTTATTTATATGTTTCATAGGTGAACTTAGTTTGTTTTTCTACTTATTATATAGCAATCGTTTGAAATGTTCTATGTAAATCGTTTGATATGTTCCATGTAAACCGCCACACGGCGGTAGTTATTTCAGTTACCTGTGAACCGGAGTGATATGTATTTTATACAGGAACTTCCGGTATATAAAAACCAAAAATAAATAAATAAATATGGCCTAGACCGAGGCATCAGGAGCAGGATTCCAAGTGTCAGCTTTGCATTTCGCCTAGGCAGAGGTCATGGCGACTTATTTATTGGTCTTGTAAGAATCAAAGATGAAGATGAGAAGGCCTGGAATGACCTACCAGAGAAGGTGGTGGAGGAAAGCAATTATAGTGGATTTTGGACATGGTTAGCATGGATATTGGGTGGGCTGTAGTGGGAAGAGGGTTGAGAAGTCCAGGTAAAAGACAAGATGGAGGATAGCGTTGATGTTGGACTGCACATAGGCGACAGAATAGACCGGGCCACAGGAGCCAAAGCCTAACCAAAATCTGACCTTTCCTGCATAATTACCGTAGGGGATCCGGGGCTAGTTCGGACGGGTAGCAGCTGTTTGGTGGAAGGAGGGAGTCAGCAGTGCGTTGGCTGCATCCTTCACGTCTGCAGCTTTAGGCTCGACCGCTGCTATTACTGCATGGGGCTCAGTACAGCTGTGCGAAGCAGTAATCAGCCCCGGCAGCAGAGGAAGAGGATGGAGGCCTAATTCATCACGGCTCTCCTCCTCCTGCCGCTGATCAGCCTGGGGGGAAGGGGAGGGAAGAGAAAGAGAGAGGTGGGGAGAGAGGAAAGGAGTTGAGGGAGCTGGGGGGGAAGAGCTTGGTTGTCTTGTTCCTCTGCCCCTGGGGGTGGCATATTGAAATTTATATGCACATCTACCCAAAGTGGAGGAATCTCACTAGGGCAGCCTGGATGGGTCCATTTGGTCTCTGCTGTCATCTGTTATGAAAAGAGGTTTAACAGAGATGAATTGCTCTCTGAAAATGATCCTTCTGATTGTTAAGGGGAAAAGTCTTGACAGTTGTGGTGTGTGGCCACGGGTTAAGGCTGCAGCACTGACCCCAACTCCCCAGAGAGCTCAGCGTAGTCCTCCGGGCTGCCCTGCACCTTGCAGCTAACTGTACTGGAATGATGCTGGAGGTACAGGGTGCTGTAGTTATAGGGTGCTGGAGGTACAGGGTGCTGGAGGTACAGGGTGCTGGAGGTACAGGGTGCTGGAGGTACAGGGTGCTGTAGTTATAGGGTGCTGGAGGTACAGGGTGCTGTAGGTACAGGGTGCTGTAGTTATAGGATGCTGTAGGTATAGGGTGCTGGAGGTACAGGGTGCTGGAGGTACAGGGTGCTGGAGGTACAGGGTGCTGTAGTTATAGGATGCTGTAGGTACAGGGTGCTGGAGGTACAGGGTGCTGGAGGTACAGGGTGCTGGAGGTACAGGATGCTGTAGGTACAGGGTGCTGGAGGTACAGGGTGCTGGAGGTACAGGATGCTGGAGGTACAGGGTGCTGGAGGTACAGGATGCTGGAGGTACAGGGTGCTGTAGGTACAGGGTGCTGGAGGTATAGGGTGCTGGAGGTATAGGATGCTGTAGGTATAGGGTGCTGGAGGTACAGGGTGCTGGAGGTATAGGATGCTGTAGGTACAGGGTGCTGTAGGTACAGGGTGCTGGAGGTACAGGGTGCTGGAGGTATAGGATGCTGGAGGTATAGGATGCTGGAGGTACAGGGGGCTGGAGGTACAGGGGGCTGGAGGTATAGGATGCTGGAGGTATAGGGTGCTGGAGGTACAGGGTGCTGGAGGTATAGGGTGCTGGAGGTACAGGGTGCTGGAGGTACAGGGTGCTGGAGGTATAGGGTGCTGGAGGTACAGGGTGCTGGAGGTACAGGGTGCTGTAGGTATAGGATGCTGTAGGTACAGGGTGCTGGAGGTACAGGGTGCTGGAGGTACAGGGTGCTGGAGGTACAGGGTGCTGGAGGTATAGGATGCTGTAGGTACAGGGTGCTGGAGGTACAGGGTGCTGGAGGTATAGGATGCTGTAGGTACAGGGTGCTGGAGGTACAGGGTGCTGGAGGTATAGGGGTGCTGTAGGTACAGGGTGCTGGAGGTATAGGATGCTGTAGGTACAGGGTGCTGGAGGTACAGGATGCTGGAGGTACAGGGTGCTGGAGGTATAGGATGCTGGAGGTACAGGATGCCGATTCTCTTTTAATGACTTTTTATGACGCTGTATAAATGTGGGGTTTGACTTATATGGGCCATTCCCTAACCCAGCTGCTCAGCTTCTGATAGCCGGCGCAGAATGGAGCTGAATAAATGAGCATATTTATGAGGCGTTCTTGCTGTACACTTTGTTCTCACTGACTCCAGCAGAATCAGGGCTATAAAACAATCTGAGAGTCAGTCAGTCACAGCCATGGAGGACTAAGAACTACATCTGAGAATAATATCTCACGATCACCCCTAAGGTTTCACTGGGGGGGGGGGCTCCAGCAGGTAACACTGAAGAATATGAGCCACCCAGGGCAGGATGCCTGCGTTACCCAACTGGTGAGCCGCGGCTGAAGGGCAAGAGCACCAGAGCTGCTGTCTCATGTCCCATTTTCTGTCTCTCTCTCTCTCTCTCCCCTGGCCAGCAGGATGTCCTTCTGCGGCAGAGCAGCAGCGCTTACCTCTCTACCTGCCCCTGATTTCCCCTCTGCAAGAGGCAGTGGCTGGAGGCAGAGGGAGGGGGGGGGGGTAAGGGAGAAAGGTGGAGGCAGAGGGAGGGAGGTGATGCCAGGGGGTGAGATGAAGAGGTGGAGGGGGAGGGAAGGTGATGATGACGGGGGTGAAGGGAAAGAGAAGGGATGAGGCAAGAGTGGTGGTGGAAGGGGATGAAGATGCCAGGGGTTGGATAGAGGGGGTAGAGTGAAAGGAAAGGTGGTGGTGCTGATGATGATGATGCTGGGGTGAGAAAGTGGAGAGAGAAGATGAAGATGATGATTCCAGAGGGTGGGGTGGAGATAAAAGGAAGGTAATGATGATGATGGGGGGGTGGGTTAGGAGGAGTGGGAAAGTGATGATAATGTCAGGGTTGGGGGGGGGAGAGATGGTGGGAGAGGGAAGGTGATGGTGCCATGGAGTGGGGGGGGGGGGGGGAGAGGGAGGAGATGAGAAGAGGATGATGATGATGATGATGATGAAGGTGCTGCAGCGAGAGAGAGAGAGGGGTTCGGAACCCCTGGGGGCGCTGGAGAACCGGGTGCAGAGGCCGCTGCAGTGCTCCGGGTGGGCGGGAGCAGGGTCAGTGCTACCTGCTCACCGCGCTGACTTGGAGACCCTCGGAGCCGTCCGTGGCTTCTCTTTCTCCCTAACAATAATTCAGATTGGTTTTTCTTGCTCCCTGTTTCCTTTCTTCCTGAATCTGTGTCTGTACCTCCGTCTGCAAACTGCTAGGAAGTATTAAGTAAAGGGAGAAAAACATAACTTTCAGTCTGAACATCGCTTGCAGGGGCGGAGGGGTCAGAGGGGGCACATTTGGGCCACTTTCCCCCTTGTTTGTGGGGAGGGGAAGGTTTATGTACTGGACTGCCCCCTCGCAAAACTGTCATCAAAATATCCCTAAAAGCACATTCTCAGGGGCAATAGAAAGCCTGAGGCCTGACGTGTGTTATCCTGAGCAAGGGGATTCATTATACACAGAAACCTTCAAACCAGCCAGCAAAAGCCACAAGTGACTTATAAAACAAATCAATAAAGACGGAGTGAGGAAACACGTGTAAGAGAGAGACGTCCGGGTCAGAGGCCCCGGTCCCAGGATACGTAAGGGGTCCTGAGTGACCCCCTCCTCCCATGGCGCGTACACACACACACACACACACACACCCCATACACACACACACCCCCATACACACACACACAACACAACAAAAGCCAGCAAAAGCCACAAGTGACTTATAAAACAAATCAATAAAGAACGAGTGAGGAAACACGTGTAAGAGAGAGACGTCCGGGTCAGAGGCCCCGGTCCCAGGATACGTAAGGGGTCCTGAGTGACCCCCTCCTCCCATGGCGCCGTACACACACACACACACACACCTCCATACACACACACACAACACAACAAAAGCCAGCAAAAGCCACAAGTGACTTATAAAACAAATCAATAAAGAACGAGTGAGGAAACACGTGTAAGAGAGAGACGTCCGGGTCAGAGGCCCCGGTCCCAGGATACGTAAGGGGTCCTGAGTGACCCCTCCTCCCATGGCGCCGTACACACACACACACACACACCCCCATACACACACACACACTCACACAAAATGCACACACACTCACTCACACATACACACACACACTCACACACACACACACACACACACACAAAATGCACACACACTCACTCACACATACACACACACACACAACACAACAAAAGCCAGCAAAAGCCACAAGTGACTTATAAAACAAATCAATAAAGAACGAGTGAGAAAACACGTGTAAGAGAGAGATGTCCGGGTCAGAGGCCCCGGTCCCAGGATACGTAAGGGGTCCTGAGTAACCCCCTCCTCCCATGGCGCCGTACACACACACACACACACACACACACCCCCATACACACACACACAACACAACAAAAGCCAGCAAAAGCTACAAGTGACTTATAAAACAAATCAATAAAGAACAAGTGAGGAAACACGTGTAAGAGAGAGACGTCCGGGTCAGAGGCCCCGGTCCCAGGATACGTAAGGGGTCCTGAGTGATCCCCTCCTCCCATGGCTCCATCCACACACACACACACACACCCACCCATACACACACACACACACACCCCCATAGACACACACACACACACACCCCCATACACACACACAACACAACAAAAGCCAGCAAAAGCCACAAGTGACTTATAAAACAAATCAATAAAGAACAAGTGAGAAAACACGTGTAAGAGAGAGACGTCCGGGTCAGAGGCCCCGGTCCCAGGATACGTAAGCGGTCCTGAGTGACCCCCTCCTCCCATGGCGCCGTACACACACACACACACACACACCCCCATACACACACACACAACACAACAAAAGCCAGCAAAAGCCACAAGTGACTTATAAAACAAATCAATAAAGAACAAGTGAGGAAACACGTGTAAGAGAGAGACGTCCGGGTCAGAGGCCCCGGTCCCAGGATACGTAAGGGGTCCTGAGTGACCCCCTCCTCCCATGGCTCCATCCACACACACACACACACCCACCCATACACACACACACACACACCCCCATACACACACACACACACACCCCCATACACACACACAACACAACAAAAGCCAGCAAAAGCCACAAGTGACTTATAAAACAAATCAATAAAGAACAAGTGAGAAAACACGTGTAAGAGAGAGACGTCCGGGTCAGAGGCCCCGGTCCCAGGATACGTAAGGGGTCCTGAGTGACCCCCTCCTCCCATGGCTCCATCCACACACACACACACACCCACCCATACACACACACACACACACCCCCATACACACACACACACACACCCCCATACACACACACAACACAACAAAAGCCAGCAAAAGCCACAAGTGACTTATAAAACAAATCAATAAAGAACGAGTGAGAAAACACGTGTAAGAGAGAGACGTCCAGGTCAGAGACCCCGGTCCCAGGATACGTAAGGGGTCCTGAGTGACCCCCTCCTCCCATGGCTCTATCCACACACACACACACACTCACTCACACAAAATGCACACACACACACACTCACTCACACACCCATACACACACACACATTTACACACACACACACTCACTCACACACAGACACACTCACACACACACTCACTCACACACAGACACACACACACTCACACATACACACACTCACTCACACAAAATGCACACTCCTTCTCTCATACATACATGCTGTCACACACACATGCTCACACAACACACTCTCTTACTCATACACACATTTTTACATACACACATATGTTCACACTTCCTCCTCTCTCACCAAGGCCTCTCCCTCTCTTTTGTAATTGGAATCTGCAGGGGAGGGGAGTCCCTGCAACTTTCTCCTCACTGAGGCTGTGTGAGGGATGGGATGCACTGGCGGCTTTGAGGTCTCCTTTAGCCTTTGGCCACTGGCAGGTTGGGTTGTATTGGTGGCTTCGCATCCTCTTCCTGATTTTAGCCACTAGTGGGCTGGGGTGCACTGTTGGCCCTGTGGCCATTTCCTGACTTCGGCCGTCATTCACCGGCTGCAGGTTGCCTCGCGGCCTCCTCTTGACTTTGGCCACTGGCATATTAGGGTCTGCCTGTGGCCCGTATGCCACCACCCTCTCTGAGCCGCTGCCCTGTGCAAGGGCACTGTTTGTTCAGTGGGCTGTGCCAGGCAAAAAAAAATTAATACATCAACGAAATGTTTGCAGAAAAATATAAGAATTGCCATGCTGAGTCAGACCAATGGTCCATTGAGCCCAGAACTCTGTGTCTGACAGTGGCCAGTCCAGGTCATTTGGAAATAACTATCTAGAAGATTCTAATAGGAAGATCACTTCCCTGTTGCTCAGTCCCAGAAGTAAGAGCAGCAGTCGCTAAGTCTACCAATGCTCTGCGTTATTGCAGCCGAGAACATCATTTATTTATTTATAAATAGTTCTGCTCCACCTGTAGCGAAAAATGCGCTAGGCAGATTATAAAATAAGTCATTAGTAAACCATCATTAAAACTAGTAATAAAATTCACAATACAAAATAATAAAACCAAGGTCATAATCTAAAAAAGCTGCTTCGAACAGTGAAGACTTTATGTCGTCAAGGGCCGAAGATGGTTCGGTTATCGGTAATGCCTTCCAAAGAGATGGACCTCAAAGCATAACATGCGCGGTGTCATCTCTCGCTGAGACGCGCTAGTTTAGCCAGCAGAATATCTAACAAAACTGTTCCTCGCCATCGTAGGGAACGAGCTGGTCGATACAATTCCAGGAGGCCAGGACCCCCTCCACGTTGGAATCGTGCTGTTGGTCTTAGAAAGAGAACCAGGAGAAGCTGTACTTACGATACTGCTATTTGTATGCAGTGCTTAAATCAGCAACAATACATTATTTACAGAGCGTTATTTAAGTTGATGGCTTTACCAGATTCTAAATGATTGGGCGCACTGTCAAGCCGGATACAGTGTAAGCCGGAATCAGAGATACGGAAGGGTCACCTTGCCATGTAGTTAACATTCACAGCCTGTCATTACAGCAGAGACCTGATGTTTTCCGTTGACACTTCCATGCTAATGAATCACCTTGGTGTCTCTCCTAATGGAACAGGGAACATTTTTAAACATAGAGGCCTTTCTATATTTATATTGCAAAAAAAAACAAAACAAAAATCCAGCATGCCTATGTGGGAAAGGGCGCGCAGATGCCTCTTCTGAACGAGCCCAGCGTCACCAGCATGTTCAGTCCTTGTGCGTTTGTGACATATTAAAGGCTGAAACGGCATCACACCAGCACCGGAAGAACAGCGCACTCGCGCTTACTGTTTCCGTCTACCCTAAGACATTTCTAGACAAGTCCGTGCTCCGTCACCTCTCAGCACCCCCGACCCAAATGTTATTAAAAAATAAAAAAAAAAAACTTGGAGCTCGATAATCAGTGCCGCTAAGTTAGTTAAATTCCAACTTGGCTGGCTAAATGGTGCTATTTGAATATTCAGCTGTGCTCAACTGCTGCCACATAGCCAGACAAATCTATCTACTGGAAGGGGGGGATGAGGGCCTTCGGGGGGGCGGAGCTACTTATCTGGCTAACGATGGCAGCTGAATATCGCGGCCATGTTAAGCGGATATCTTGCTCAGCTGGATAGTGGCAGAAGGTTGCCCACTGGCTCTTCTGTCCCCGCCTTATTTCACATCTTGAAAGCGACGGAGATTT
The DNA here is from genome assembly GCF_901001135.1 of Rhinatrema bivittatum. Taxonomy (NCBI): domain Eukaryota; kingdom Metazoa; phylum Chordata; class Amphibia; order Gymnophiona; family Rhinatrematidae; genus Rhinatrema; species Rhinatrema bivittatum. The sequence goes on along the minus strand of NW_021820270.1, from coordinate 1,112,738 downwards.
TTTTTCCATGGCTGACCTCCTGTCCGTCCTTGTGTACCCATGTTTCAGTGGTGACGGTGATGGTCAGACCATACCCAGCAAAACCCAGCCTGACCCGTGTTTCCCTACACTACTCCCCCCCCCCCCAGCAACGTTGTGCAGCGGACCCCCATAACCAGCCTGATTTTCAGGATACCTTTAAGGAAGAGGCAGGAGATATATTTGCGTGCGCAAAAACCCCTCATGCATTTTTATTAGGGATATCCTGAAAGCCTCGAGGACTGGTTTCAGTGCCACTGATACCAGATGCCAAAAACCTAAACCGCAGTTTGAATTTGAGGAATTTAGGAAGCTCTGCTGAATTAAACCCCTTTGCTAATTTCCCTTTGGCGAGCTGTCTGAAGAGGGTGTTCCCTCAGGGGCCTCCTTACGTTGCGTCCAGCATGCAATGCTAGAGCAGTGCTCTCTGAATATTACAATTTATTAAGACTGATGCCTCTCGATTACCCCCAGGGTAGGCAAGAGAGGCAGGGGAGAGGAGAAGCGTCCCTTCGGATATCGCTGTCCGTTTCTGGTTTGCATGTGTACAAGGAGGAGGAGGAGAGGTGCAGACAGACGGTCTGGTGTGTCTTGAAAGGACAGACAGAGAAGATGCACCTGACGGCTATCGTCAGCGAGCAGCTCGTGTGAGAGCATCGTACAACCGTATTGTACACATCCCAATGTTCCTTACGCAAGCAAAATTAGGAACATGGGAATTTACACAACAACTGCTTTCCTGTCCATGTCCCTAATGTTCGAAGGGGCTGCTGTCAGGAATGCGTCATTCCCACTACCTCTGTGTATCAGATAGGAAAGGGGGACCTAATGTGGAAAACAAAAGCAGCGCGTGCCCGGAAGAGATGAGCGCACGCTGTCCTCTCCATGCCCCTGCCAACAAGTTCTCCTCTACATGGCTGCTATAAAGGTGCGACTTTCCTCTTCCAGAACAATTCTTTGCCTTAAAGCTGCAACATCTGCAACTCCTGGCAACATTGAACTTTGCGTTGAGATGGACTACAGCTCCTACTGGGGTCTATTCTATACCTAAGCAGTTGTAGAGAAACCTCAGTCAAAATTGAATGAGAGCTCAGAGGTCCCTCATCTCACGCTGCTCTCTGCTCTTGGTATCTCTTTGGGTGCCCCCTGGCAAGCACCATGTTGGCAGTCAGGAGCACGATGAAGACGGCCCACTGCTAGTCATCCTCTTCCCAACCACGGGTTCAGTGGTGCGCTGGAGGGGGGCTTCCAGGGGACCTTAGATGGCCCCTTTTAATTTGAAGATAAGAAAGTAAGTCTCACCACGGGCGAGACACTTTTGATGAGAATCTGGCAGGGCAGGGTGGGCTTGCCTAATACTTGCAGCACATTTCTATTCTGCTTCAAACATTAAACTCCGAAGTCGAGCTGTGCGGGCCTCGCACAGTGCAAGGCTTCTGCAGGCAGTATCCGGGCTCGTATGACACGCAGATTTTACGACTGGGTCACTGCCTGTCAGATTCTTGCCCGTCTTCTCGTGGGATGGTACACGGAGTGGGTGACGTGCCTGGGCCACGGGGATGCGGTGAGAGTGAGGTTTCGTGGCTGCTGCTCCCCGAGGGTCTGGAAAAAACTGGAACTACACCTTCCTGCAGGAAATGAGCCTAAAACCAGTAAAAGGCTCAGCCTGTCCCTGGTGGTCACATCCCGGAGCTTGCATACGTACATATATATAAATATATATATATATATAAAACAAAGTTTAATATTTAGAAGCATGGAGCAATCTGCAGAACTGCATGACTTCATGCGAAGTACAAGGGAACCTTTACCCAGGCGCCGTGCACCATTTCTCAAAAGGAAAACACGAAGATATAATTTCCTTTAAAAACTGTCCTGGGGGGGGGGGGGGGGGGGCGGAAGTGCCCTTGAAAATGTGCAGCTGCTTCTTCCCCTTCCAGACAACGTATTTAGATCTGAAAATGCACAGTCCCTTCTCAGATGAGCCCTGAATGCCTCTGGAAGCCCGGCAGAGGCCATCGCTACAGCGGCGGATGATTCCTCCCTTCCCGGTCCTGACCATGCCCCCTCCGCAGTGCACCCGGTGCGCATGTTCTTATCTCCCAGTAACACGCAGCTCTTACTGATTAGGCAGTGGGGGATGGGACGCCACCTTGACATCACCTGCCCTTTCCCGAGGGTCCTTGGGCACTCTACCTGGACTCGCCCAGTCCCGTCCGACTGTAAAACTACTCTTGGGCCTCGCCACCCTAAGCTGGAGCACCGGAACAGCAAAAAAAAAATCAAATCCATTTCCCTGTCTCTGCCAGGCGGAAGCGAGGAATAATGACAAACGTTAAAACCAAGCTACACGAAGGCAAGCCCTTCGTATACTGCAGATGCCACGGCAAAAGTCAAAGCTTGCTTTTCTCGCCAGGGAAATGAGTGGGCCTGGTAGAGCACGCAAGCTCCTCGCCTTCACGTGTCTGTGATATTTTTACTGCCGCTTCTTTCATAAGCAGACTTAAAGCGCCCTTGGAGACCTTCCAGCTTAATTCATTGTGTTCCCCGAGTCTCCCGCGTATCTACCAGCAGCAGAGCTCCTGACGGAGCCAGCACACAGCTGGGCACGGCACGGCGAAGGCTGAAATTATCTTCTTCAGACTGTATTACTTCGGCTCCAAATACCTTTCAGCATCTGAATGCAAGCCTCTTCCCTCATCTCAAGGACATTAGAGGTCACATCTTCAGAATAATGCAGTGAAATATCCAACCTGTCTTCCAAATCTCATCTCACTAACAATAAATGTCCTTGTGTTTTTGCCTCCCCATAAGATAACTCCACACAATTCTCTGGGACGGTCTTAACCCTGCACAGATATATCAGGGTTATAATATCTCAGCAGCTTGAATATTCTCATCAGAAATGCAAATGTCAAAAAACAAATGAGAAAGGGCAGAAGTTGTTCCAGCACGAGGGTCCGGCATCGCTAGAGAATGGACCTTGGAAGGTCCTTGACCTTTTCCTGGGCTACTGTAAATGGTTGATAATGTTTTTAAATGTTTTGACTGGGGAAAATACCGAGGCCAACAATGACTTTGAACAACCATAAAATGGCCCAGCGCACGGCAGACGTACACGGTGTATGTCAGCCAATGGGAAGGTTTCTAGACTGTAACTCTTTTACGGGGGTTTGGGGAAGGGAACCCTCCAGAGGGAGTTTTCTTCAGGGTATCTGAACCTGTGTGCAAAGTTTTGGCAGGGGAGCTCTGGGGGTAGCCTCCAGAAGGCTGGGGGTGTGGGTCATGCTCCCAAGTAGGGGTGGTCATAGTGCTTTGGTGGGGGCTTTGTGTCCCGGCACGGAGGCTATGATGGGGGATGGTCGGGCCGGCTATTTTTCTGGTGCTGGTTTTTCCACGGATTGGGGGATGGGGGCTGGGGGTCAGGCTGGAAATGTTAGGGGTTTATGGAATAATTTGGGCCAGTATTTTCTGACAGCGGGAGAGGGTCCTGCAGTACCTTGGTCAGTGTTGTGTTTTCAGGGGAGGTTTCCTTCTCTGGGTGGGGATAGCTGGGGGTAGCCCTTCTTGTTATTGGCCATCTGGGTTCGATGTGGGCGGAGTTCCATTTGGCAGCCTGGGTCATGGAGTGGCGGCCTACCTCTGGCTATGCCTTGGGCTGGGGTCCTTTTCCTAAAGTGTTGAGGGTGGCTGTCGGAGGTCTTGAGTTGGCGGGGCTGTTTCGTCCTCCTGCTTCGGCTGCTTTTGTTCCTTCACAGGCGCATGCTTCACGTGAATCTAGGGATGGTCCAAGGTGACTTCGAATGCTCGTGCTGATGTTCTGCATTGCTTTCAGGAGATTTTTGCCATTTTCGGTATTTCTATCGCGAAGGGGAAAATGGAAGGGCCTTGCACTCGTTTAGTTTTTCTGGGGATTGAGTTGGATTTAGTGAATATGATTTTGCAACTGCCCCCAAAGAAAGTAGAAGGTTTGAAGGGGATGGTAGAGAGGGCACTACTTGGTAAAAAGATGACCTTGCAACAGATACAATCCTTGGTGGGTAGTTTGAATTTTGTCTGTCGGGTTATTCCCATGGGAAAAGTATTCCTGCGCAGGTTGTCGTTCACGATGTCTGGAGTGAAGAAGATCAATCATTCTATTTGGATTACGCATGGGATTCATGAAGATTTGCATGTTTGGGATAGGTTCTTGTTGGGTGCGGTTGTCCCATGTACGGCTCCTTGCTGGGCAGTAGCGGGGGTCGTGGGAGCAGCTGTAGTGTAATGAGGGTAACCCACAGGCCGGTGGCCTGTTGGTGTTCATCTTGTTGGTTGGTGGTGGATGTTCACTGTGGGTTAATTTCTTGCTTCTTTCAGGCTCGGGCATCTGGTTGTTATGTGTAATAAGGCTGCGGCCTAGTGTCTGTGCGTATATTGTGTTGATCTTTGTAAAAGGGCGGATGCTGGGAGAAGTGTATGTCCTGGCTACCTGAATTACGTGTTGATAACTAAAGCAGCAATGTCAATGTTAAGAAGCTGAAATCCACAAGAAACCCAGCCGCTCCGCCTCTGATTACCTCAGCCAGGGTGAGAGATCAACTGCAACAGGAGCTAATCAGATCAGAGCTTCTTCCCCTGGCAAAACCTGCGAGAATTTCAGCTGAGAAGGAGCACCCGACCTGAAAGAAGGGACAAGTGCTGAGAGCTGCAACCACATAACTGCGTTCACAGCAGTCCGGCGTGGAAGAAAAAAAGAGAAAGTGTACAGACGAGAGACCATGGGTGTGGGCTCTTTCCTCAAGCTGATCTCCCCCCCGGGATTCAGCAGAGCAGGGACCCAGGCCCCCGGTCGCACCTCCTGCACAGAAGCAGAGCAGCGTTTGGATCTGCAGCCTCCTTGCAAGCGAGGCACAGTGGGTACAGCCAGCTGGGACACTCATTCAACGTGCCAGGGGCCTGCTAATTACATTTTGACTTTTAAGTCTGCCCTTACCAGTGGAAAGAACGGAGAACTGTGATATCGAATGCAGCTCTTATCTTTTGTGCATGCGGCTTCTGTTTCTTCAAAAAAAATAACAAAGGGCCCAGAGCTTTTTTTTCTCCTTCTTTTGTTCTTGTGTGCACTCAATTTTTACTGAGGACTGTGAGACTTGGAGTTGAATCCAGAAGTAACAAATGACAAAGCTGGCCTGTCGGGAGGCCAATTTAACTGGCTCTGAATAAGTTATACTGATATTATTACTCTATTTGATTCTGCCACATTTAAAATCCATAACAATTGATCGTATTTGGCACTGCCTTTATTATTGTGCGTTTCCTACTTATCTTGTTTTTGACACCTATTCATTCTTACTTTATCACGTTCATAGTAGAACAGTTATACTGCCCTTTCCTGTGTGGTGCTTTTATATGTTACATGGTGTTACAAGCAAGGGGGTCTTAAGAAGGGGCACCAAATGTGGTACTGGAGTGGGGATGCAGTCTTTCACTTTTCAAGGCAAGCGAACTCAAAGATTTATCATGTTTTCTTCCATGGTTAACTGCCCCTCCCTTAGCTCAGGAAACTGAACTACCTCAAGGGAGGGTCACACATACATGCTCCCTCTCTCTCACACACACACACACGCGATCCTCTCCCTCTCTGCATGCTATCTCTCTCACACAAACACAGACTTCCTCTCTCTCTCTCTCACACACACACGCGCTCCCTCTCTACATGCTCTCTCACACACACAGACTTCCTCTCTCTCTCTCTCACGCACAGACTTCCTCTCTCTCTCTCACACACACACACGTGCAGACTTCCTCTCTTTCTCACACACACACGCACAGACTGGGTACATATAAATCAGGACTTGCTAGAGACAAAGTTCCTGGATGTAATAAATGACTGCTTCATGGAGCAATTGGTTCAGGAACCAACAAGAGAGGGAGCTATTTTAGATTTAATTCTGAGTGGAATGCACGATTTGATGAGAGGTAACTGGTGGGGCCACTTGGCAACAGTGATCATAACATGATCAAATTTAAACTAATGACTGGAAGGGGGGACAATAAGTAAATCTGCAGCTCTAACACTAAACTTTCAAAGGGGAAACTTTGATAAAGTGAGGAAAATAGAAAAAAACTGAAAGGTGCAGCCGCAAAGGTTAAAAGTGTTCAACAGGCATGGACATTGTTTAAAAATACAATCCTAGAGGCGCAGTCCATATGTATTCCACACATTAAGAAAGGTGGAAGGAAGGCAAAACGATTACCATCATGGTTAAAAGGTGAGGTGAAAGAGGCTATTTTAGCCAAAAAAAAACCTCAAAAATTGGATCCATCTGAAGAAAATAGGATAAAACATAAACATTGTCAACTTAAATATAAAACATTGATAAGACAGGCAAAGAGAGAATTTGAAATGAAGTTGGCCATAGAGGCAAAAACTCATAATAAAAACTTTTTAAAATATATCCAAAGCAAGAAACCTGTGAGGGAGTCGGTTGGACCATTAGATGACAGAGGGGTTAAAGGGGCTCTTAGGGAAGATAAGGCCATTGCAGAAAGACTAAATGAATTCTTTGCCTCCGTGTTTACTAATGAGGATGTTGGGGAGATACCAGTTCCAGAGATGGTTTTCAGAGGTGATGAGTCAGATGAACTGAACCAAATCACTGTGAACCTGGAAGATGCAATAGGCCAGATTGACAAATTAAAGAGTAGCAAATCACCTGGACCGGATGGTATGCATCCTAGGGTTCTGAAGGAACTCAAAAATGAAATTTCTGATCTATTAGTTAAAATTTGTAACCTATCATTAAAATCATCCATTGCACCTGAAGACTGGAGGGTGGCCAATGTAACCCCAATATTTAAAAAGGGCTCCAGGGGCTATAGACAAGTGAGCCTGACTTCAGTGCCAGGGAAAATAGTGGAAACTATTCTCAAGATCAAAATCATAGAGCATACAGAAAGATATGGTTTAATGGAACACAGTGAACATGGATTTGTCCAAGGGAAGTCTTGCCTAACAAATCTGCTTCATTTTTTTGAAGGGGTTAATAAACATGTGGATAAAGGTGAACTGGTAGATATAATCTATTTGGATTTTCAGAAGGCGTTTGACAAAGTCCCTCATGAGAGGCTTCTAGGAAAAGTAAAAAGTCATGGGATAGGAGGCGATGTCCTTTCGTGGATTGCAAACTGGTTAAAAGACAGGAAACAGAGTAGGATTAAATGGTCAATTTTCTCAGTGGAAAAGGGTAAACAGTGCAGTGCCTCAGGGATCTGTACTTGGACCGATGCTTTTCAATATATTTATAAATGATCTGAAAAGGAATATGACGAGTGAGGTTATCAAATTTGTGGATGATACAAAATTATTCAGAGTAGTTAAATCACAAGCGGATTGTGATACATTGCAGGAGGACCTTGCAAGACTGGAAGATTGGGCATCCAAATGGCAGATGAAATTTAATGTGGACAAGTGCAAGGTGATGCATATAGGGAAAAATAACCCTTGCTGTAGTTACACGATGTTAGGTTCCATATTAGGAGCTACCACCCAGGAAAAAGATCTAAGCATCATAGTGGATTATACTTTAAAATTGTCGGCTCAGTGTGCTGCGGCAGTCAAAAAAGCAAACAGAATATTAGGAATTATTAGGAAGGGAATGGTTAATAAAACGGAAAATGTCATAATGCCTCTTTTATCGCTCCTTGGTGAGACCGCACCTTGAATAATGTGTACAATTCTGGTCGCCGCATCTCAAAAAAGATATAGTTGCAATGGAGAAGGTACAGAGAAGGGCTACCAAAATGATAAAGGGGATGTAACAGCTCCCCTATGAGGAAAGACTGAAGAGGTTAGGGCTGTTCAGCTTGGAGAAGAGACGGCTGAGGGGGGATATGATAGAGGTCTTTAAGATCATGAGAGGTCTTGAACGAGTAGATGTGACTCGGTTATTTACACTTTCGAATAATAGAAGGACTAGGGGGCATTCCATGAAGTTAGCAAGTAGCACATTTAAGACTAATCGGAGAAAATTCTTTTTCACTCAACGCACAATAAATCTCTGGAATTTGTTGCCAGAGGATATGGTTAGTGCAGTTAGTATAGCTGGGTTTAAAAAAGGTTTGGATAAGTTCTTGGAGGAGAAGTCTATTAACTGCTATTAATCAAATTTACTTAGGGAATAGCCACTGCTATTAATTGCATCAGTAGCATGGGATCTTCTTGGTGTTTGGGTAATTGCCAGGTTCTTGTGGCCTGGTTTTGGCCTCTGTTGGAAACAGGATGCTGGGCTTGATGGACCCTTGGTCTGACCCAGCATGGCATGTTCTTATGAGAAATTGTACGGTGAAATAGCTGAGAATATTTTCTTTATTGCATACTTAAGGACTCTGATTTTAGCTTTTAACTGATAACATACCCCAATGCAAAACATAAAAGATATTTATTGGATAAACACGGGAAAATGCAGATTTCCTCTAGAATTCTCTCCCCCATCCCCTTGCCTGCCTTGGATCCTCCGCTCTGTTTTGTGCCTTTCTGCACTGAGGACCCCTCGGCTGCACAGATGCCTGAATTTCATTCAACCGTAAAAAGAATCCAGCAATTGTACCTGTGCCGCATGAATACCAATTTTTATTTTTTTTTATCTTCAGAGACCACCTAATTAGCTAAAAAAAAAAAAAAATAAGCACAATTTATAAACCCCTAAAAATAGAAGCCCTGCATTCATACTGGGGCTCCATTAACCTTGACCAACAGAGCAAACCGCTGCGTTATCCAACAGCAGCTAACGCATGCCAGCTAGAAAAGATGCAGTCAGGGAGAAAAAAACACGACCAGAAAAGCACAACCTGAAACTCCAGAAGCTCTCGGGGGGGGGGGGGGGGGGGGGGATCTGGAGTCTCGGGGGCTCTTGCATGACCGGATGCCCTGCAGCTTCTCAGATCCTAAGCACCGGCGAGAAAGATCCCCCCTCTCCCTGGCCAGTCCTTAATCGCCTGTTCCACTGCTGCTCGGGAATGAGCTTTCAGGTCCACCGCTAAGGGGGCTTTCACCCAGATATAAGGAAATGGGCTGCTTCCGATTCCCCCCCCCCCCCCCCGAAGAAACACGGGCCTGTGTCTCCCCCGTCTCTCTCTGCGCGTGCAGCGAGGCACATAGCACGCTGCAGCGCGCGCGCGGAAAAGAAGCCAGCGCCGTCCCGGTCTGCGCGCGGCGCTCTTTATTTCCATGAATGAGTTTAAACGGGGTCCTTGGAGGGCCTCTGGGAGCCCCCTTGCGGTGCATTACTGCTCTGAGAGCGGGAGGCAGGTGCGCACGTGCACCCAGAAACGCACTACACGCGGCGCTGTGCTACAGCTCCTCCCCAGGCACGGGAGTCACGGCAGCTCCTTACAATTTCCATCACTCAAGGTCTAAAATTCTTTAATGATGTCAATTTTACAATGGACAGCGCTGAATGTATCTGTAACACCCCCCGCCCCCCAACCCCAAGCCACCTCCTGAAAACTCACCCCCAATTTAAAGTGCCCCTTATAATGAGCCTTATAAAGAGGCACTCTCTCTCTCTCTCTCTCCCCACCCCCCCCCAATGCTCACAGACTCCTGTGCCTAATGCATACATTGATGTACACATTTGCATAGCTCCTGTGCGGCCAACTTATGTGCATATCTGGCCTTTTTTTGCACACGTAAGGCTTTTAAAATCTGCCTTTAAGGTTATTGCAACTTTCGATAGAAATGAAATGTTACTATTTCTATTCCATCTTTCCTGACACATCAAAGCGTATTCCACTGTTAATCCACTGTGCGCGCCAAGGCAGTAAGGCGGGAAAAGAACCCCAAGTTTGATTCCTAGGCCTGGCGGGAGCTGGGGATGCCGTAGAGACAAGGATCACAGGCCCCAGGAGAGAGGAGAGAAGTTACAGCTGCTGCTCAATGGCGACACCTACTGGCCAGACTCAGAATTCACACAGTCAGGATCCAGAGAGAGAGAGAGAGAGAGCCCTGGTCTGTGACCTCTGGCTGAAGACGGTCACTGTATAGACTGGGATAAGTAGAGAAGGGATAAAAATAAGAGAAACCACCCCCGTCCCACGTAGTTATGAATTCAGGGGTCAAGGGGACATAGCCTAAAAGCTAGGGCTCTAATTGACCTAGAGGTCCAAATGAGGCAGAGGAAACTGCAGGGTAAACATTAAAAAAAGAACCAAGAGAAGAGACTGAAAGTGCGAAGATTGAGGACTGCACCAGTAAGAGGAAGGAGGAAAAGATGCTCTCACCAGAAGAGGGCGGGGAGGTGAGATACACACCTGCAGATATCCGGCAGGCCTCAGGAAGGTACCAGAAGGAAGCATCTTCCAGGACCGTGAAAAGTTCAAGGACAAGAGGAAGGAAGAGAGGCTGAAAGGGAAAGCGAGCAAACAATTTTACGCTCAGAAGGTGACGGATACCTGGAATAGGTTAAACGTGGCAGAATTCAAACCTGCAAGGGACAGACACAAAGGCACCTTAGCGGTGACGGCGAGGAGCGCAGATCAAGTAGGAGTTGTGACAGCCCGGCAGGCAACTACAAATGTGCAAACAGCGAGGATAGACTGCTCCTTTCTTCTGACATCATCTATGCTTCCATCTGACATGGACACGCTGCTGATACATCAAAGGAGTGCACACTGCACTGATAACACTGACACGGTGCTGATACATCAAAGGAGCACACACTGCACTGATAACAATGACACGGTGCTGATATATCAAAGGAGCACACACTGCACTGATAACACTGACACGGTGCTGATACATCAAAGGAGCGCACACTGCACTGATAACACTGACACGGTGCTGATATATCAAAGGAGCACACACTGCACTGATAACACTGACACGGTGCTGATACATCAAAGGAGCGCACACTGCACTGATAACACTGACACGGTGCTGATACATCAAAGGAGCGCACACTGCACTGATAACACTGACACGGTGCTGATACATCAAAGGAGCGCACACTGCACTGATAACACTGACACGGTGCTGATATATCAAAGGAGCACACACTGCACTGATAACACTGACACGGTGCTGATACATCAAAGGAGCACACACTGCACTGATAACACTGACAGGGTGCTGATATATCAAAGGAGCGCACACTGCACTGATAACACTGACACGGTGCTGATACATCAAAGGAGCGCACACTGCACTGATAACACTGACACGGTGCTGATACATCAAAGGAGCGCACACTGCACTGATAACACTGACACGGTGCTGATACATCAAAGGAACGCACACTGCACTGATAACACTGACACGGTGCTGATATATCAAAGGAGCACACACTGCACTGATAACACTGACACGGTGCTGATACATCAAAGGAGCGCACACTGCACTGATAACACTGACACAGTGCTGATACATCAAAGGAGCGCACACACACTGCACTGATAACACTAATACGGTGCTGATATATCAAAGGAGCACACACTGCACTGATAACACTGACAGTGCTGATATATCAAAGGAGCACACACACACTGCACTGATAACACTGACACGGTGCTGATATATCAAAGTAGCACACACTGCACTGATAACACTGACACAGTGCTGATATATCAAAGTAGCACACACTGCACTGATAACACTAACACAGTGCTGATATATCAAAGGAGCACACACTGCACTGATAACACTGACACGGTGCTGATATATCAAAGGAGCGCACACTGCACTGATAACACTGACACGGTGCTGATATATCAAAGGAGCGCACACATACTGCACTGATAACACTGACACAGTGTTGATATATCAAAGGAGCACACACTGCACTGATATCACTGACACGGTGCTGATATATCAAAGTAGCACACACTGCACTGATAACACTGACACGGTGCTGATATATCAAAGGAGCGCACACATACTGCACTGATAACACTGACACAGTGTTGATATATCAAAGGAGCACACACTGCACTGATATCACTGACACGGTGCTGATATATCAAAGGAGCGCACACTGCACTGATAACACTGACACAGGGCTGATTTACCACAGGAGCATATGCTGCACTGATAACACTGACACGGTGCTGATATATCAAAGGAGTGCACACTGCAGTGATAACACTGACACGGAGCTGATTTACTACCTTACTTTCCATGGAGAAGCCTTGCATTTGACTGCAGTGTCGCTGGTCTGCTTTGATGCCACAGAAATAAAACTTGCTAAAGTCACGCATGGATTTGCTTGCACCGAGGCTATTATTCATTTCTGCAGCTCACTTCCAGGGGTGCCATCTTTTGCTCTGAACTGTTCATTCTGTTCGGACCTAAGAAAGGCTCTCAAAAGCTCATCATAAAAGGTATTAAGCTGGTCACCCTTTTGATTTTGTTGTCTTTTATCTGCTTTTTGAAAGATCAGGATGACAGTGTTGTTATGGTCATCGGTGGCTGGTGCAGGGGTGTCTGTAGGCACTGTCCCCCCTCCCCTGCCCCATGCACACTGGCTTTTGTTCACAGTGTAGCAGCGCCACTGACACATCGGCCCAATGTGATGAAAACAGCCAGTGGAAATATAAAGGGATATCCATCTAATTCATTTCGGTTTACCTCCTCCAAAAAGATGCAGAATATGTCGGTGCTAGAAGAAATAAATTTACCACCCTGCCACCCTGGCCTGTAACAGCTGTGCCTGAACTCTGCTTCATACCGATTTCTGATGATATGGGAGCAGCCGTAACCCCTTGCATGCGCTCCTCGGTGGTCTTGGGGATTTCAGCCCGATGGCTCTGCACTACGGGGTCGCCGCAATAAATCTGTGCAGAAAACGGGCGCTCAGAGCTGAGCTTTCCTAATGCGTGCCCAGCCACCTCTACCGGGTGCGTGATGGCATGTTTAAATGAGGGCTCACGCTGCCAAGGAGGCGCAAGGGACAAAAGTGTGCGCCTAGCGCTTTCTTGGCTGTCAGCGGGTTAGGAAATGCACAGCCATGGGTTAGGAAAATGGACGCTCGTTAATTGAGAAGAGGCCCAGCTACGTGCGCAACCCCCAGAAGTGCCAGGCCCTGCAAAAGGGGCGGGCAGGGGGCGTGGCCTGGAAGGGACAGGCCGGGTGCGTGGTCTGGGAGGGGCGATATGGGGGTGTGGCCTGGGAGGGGCGGGATGGGGGATGGCTGGGACAGCACCATTTTGCAGTGTCCCAATGCAACTTACTTCGTCGGGGCACAAAGTAAGTTAAAAAAAAAAAGTTTTAAAAAAAAAGGGTATTGCTAGGATCAGTTTGGGGGTCGGGGTGGAGAGGAGAAGAGGTAGGAAGAGTAGGGTTAGGGATAGGAAAGTTTGCTCCCAATCCGCTCCTTAATTGGTGGGAACTGGGAGGGACTGAGAAGACGCCCTATCGCATCACCACGCGTAACTGAAAAAAAATCACCCCCCACCGTGCATGGAGGAGGTCACCCACCTGTACATGCGCGCATGGACATTAAAATCCGGCGCCCGTGTACGTTCGGGAAACGTATTTTATAACATGGGCGCACCGTGTGCACGTTATAAAATCAGCGTGCGCCGGTCTGAAAACCGACCCCTTATAGAATAAGGGGTTGTGGACGCGCGTCCAACCACGGGTTAAACAGCGCACTCTGCCGGGCAGAGGATCAAAGCCTGGCTTGTGGCTCAGGCTCCTCCTTTCCTGGGCTGCCCATCCAGATGTGCGGACAGCGCCCCCGTCCTCATCGTAGCCACGCAGGAGCAGCAGCGTCTGCTCTAATCACACACACACACGAGCGGTAAAATCACCCATCTTTTCCTCCAGGCATCTTGCTGACGGGTCCTGGAAGGTCAAGTGAGTTTTGAAAACCCCGTTGAACTATTCAGCGGTCACACGTTACGGTCGAGGTGAGCCCTGGTCGCTGGCACTGTTCTGTTTAAGGAGTGGTTTCTCTGCATTGGGTTCTGCTCAGCTCCTGGTCGAGGTGATGCTACTCTCACTGCCGGTCTCAAGTTGTAATACAGGCACCTCTGGACAGAAGGATTTCGGGTGGCGACAGGTGGGCAAGCCAAGAATGGAGGGGGACAAGCTAAAGTGAAATTTATACACATCGCATTCCCTCTCCCCTCCTCCCCCCGCGCTGCCATGAAATTGGCTATAAAAGACGCAATAAGAAAGAGTCCCCAGCTCCATCTGTTGAATAAAAAAAAACAAAACCCAACACCTAGCCAGGTTCAGCCTCCCAGAAAAGCAAGCACTGAAATTATTTACCAGCCTCATTTCAACCATTCTATATGGATATGAGCGTGGAAGCTCAAAGTCTACACAACAAGGAACAATCTCAATATACAATGTGCACGCACAGATAGTCCCCCCAACCACGGACTTAGGACACTGACCTTTACCATGCACCATAAACCCCCAGCGCCTTCTCACCTCAGGAACAGCAGCACAGGCACCTTGGGAAGTAACCCCAAACTCTCATTGAACTTGCTGATGTGCATCGTATTATATATCACGAGATGGACAGTGTTGGTTATACTGATACGCTCCATGTGTTACTGCATCGTGTGGATGCAGAATAAAGATTATTTAAAAAAAAAAACAAAAAAAACCTGTATAGCCTACAACCCTGCCTACAAAGGAGCAACACTGGCCCTAGAACACCAATACAGCTATTGGAAAACAGAATAAGCCAGGCTGCTCCCTCCACTGAAAGTACACGCTAGCAGATTACCTCACCTCGGTCACACATGCAGAACACAGAGAGATCCTTGCCAAATAGATTAAACAGAACAATTATTTATTTTAAAACGTATTTCTATCCCGCGCCCTCCGCAATAAAAACATACATACTGAAAACATAAAACCAAAACTATCTGAACAGACCACGCAGATGTCAGATATACCAAGCTCCCAACAAATGAGCTCCATCTTTGAATGCTGTCAGAAATAGATGCGTTTTTACTACTTTTTTTTAAATGCAAGGGTGTCTTTTGACTGCATAAGGCTAGTGGCGATGAAGGTAGAAGTGGAAACATGCAGACAAAAACTGAACTGGAAACCCACAACAGGCCAGATTCTGTATGCAAGAAACATCAGCATTCATCATAAAAATAAACAAGAAATTCAAGAAATGTAAGAACATCAGAACATAAGAAATTGCCATGCTGGGTCAGACCGAGGGTCCATCAAGCCCAGCATCCTGTTTCCAACAGTGGCCAATCCAGGCCACAAGAACCTGGCAAGTACCCAAACATGGATAAGAAGCATCAAATACTAGTCAGCAATCTCTCCTAGAAGACAGTGCATTTTCTGGGACAACATGTCAGCTTGGCAGATGGATGCCTCTGTGCCCCTCAGATGCAAGACACCAACAACTACTACCTTCAAACTACAAGGTGCAGTGGTTGTTGAGCCTGTAGCTTTGGGATTTGCACATTTTGTAAAGCGTGACTCATACTAATAAAAGAATAAATATTTCAAAACATCTGATTAGAATGGAATTCTAGACCAACAACACTAAAACTCACAACTAACCCTAAAGAATTCAGAAAAAACTAAAACCCTATCTATGTGCCATTGCCTTCAACCTTGATTACCCTGAATAATTGTTCCCCGACTTCTGTTTTACTACCCATTCTGTTCATACCATGATGTTCCTCTTAACATTCCAAATCTATATTTTAAGTTTGCTTTTACTTTCTGACTATAGTTTTGTTCTACCTCATATTATTTAATTTTATTTATTACTATTTACACTTAAAAGTCTGTTATATCATTTTATCTGTTATGATTTATTTATGTATGTTTTTATATGTAAGCCGCCTAGACCATTACCCATTTATAAGTGGCATACAAAATTTTTTAAATAAATAAAATAACATCCAAAATAGAAAATGTATTTAAAAATTATGTATTATTATTTATTAATCATTTTCCTGATCAAATCTTCCAAAGCAATTTACAACAAAATAAAACAAATAAACTATCATACAAAATACATCAATCATAAAATAATACAATCGCCAACTAATGAGTCACTGAACGTCACTATCATAAGCCAAGTTCTTAGTTTCTTATGGAACTTCAGAACTTCCATTTCTTCCTTTTAATTTTAAGAAAGAAAATGCCATTCCAACTTCATATAATCACTGATCACTAAAAACCACTATTATGAGCCAGGTTTTTAAGTTCTTATGAAACATCAAAATTTCCTTTTCTTCCTTCAGATTCAAAGGAAATTTTAAAAATTTACCAGAGTCCACCAATAAAACATTTCAAAACAGCAGACATAAAATAACATCCATTAAAAGTACTTGGGAACATTTGATTTCCAGTCACCCTGCAATTGTCATGGATTAGTATGGGAGGGGGAGGGGCAAAAAATATACTTTCTATCTCTCTCATACACATACACTAACACACGTTCATTCTCTCACACACTCACACGTTCACTCACACACACATGCAGGCAGGCTTCTCACTCAGACACATATAAACACATATGTACACACAGGCAGGCTCTCTCTCTCTCTCTCTCTCTCTCACACACACACATTCGGAGAGGCTCCCTTTCACATGCACACACACACATATTCACAGCAGGCAAGCTCCCTCTCACACACACACACACAGGCAGGCTCCCTCAATTACATCTCCACACCCCCACAGAAGCAGGCTCCCTTTCTCCCACACACACCCACTTACCCACTCGGAGAGGCTCCCTCTCACATGCACACACACACACACATATTCACAGCAGGCAAGCTCCCTCTCACACACACATACTCACTCACACAGGCAGGCTCCCTCAATTACATCTCCACACCCCCACAGAAGCAGGCTCCCTTTCTCTCTCACACACACACACACACACACACAGGTAGGCTTCCTCACACACACACATATGGATTCAGATAGGCATGCTCCCTCCTTCTCTCTCTCACACACACAGAGGCAGGCTTCCCGTCACACACACTCTCACACAGACACTCACGCAGGCAGGCTCCTTCCCTGTCTCACATACAGGCAAGACAAGCTCCCTCTCCCTCTCACACACAGGCAGGCAGGCTCCCTCTCTCTCTCCTACACACACACACACACACACACACACACACACACACACACAGACATGCTCCCTTTCTTACACTCACAGGCATGCAGGCAGGCTCCTTCTCACTCACACCCAGGCTGGGCCTCTCCCTCTTCTTTTTTCAGCTGCTCATGGCATGGAATCTGTCGGCAGCTCAGTTGAGGCCTCGCCATTTTCTGACGCTGCCTCGTTTGCGGGCCCCACAGATGTATTTAAAACTCGCAGGGCTTAGCCCTTTTTCCTATGGTGCTCTCGTTCATTGTGAGCTCAGAATACAATACAAGAGTCTCTAGAATACTCGCAGGGCCGGCAAATGAGGAGGGGCATGCAAACAACCCTCTCTGAAACTGGGATGCCATCTGCCACCTCCTTCCACCCCGTAGCAACGCCTATGAGCTGCAATAAGATGAAAAGCCTTCCGTACTAAAATAAAGTCCTGCTTCAGGGGCCTGCTGTTGGATTTCTTTTTTTTTTTTTTAAGATTTAATTATTTGTCTTTCGAAATCTGAGCTCAAAGCAAGTTTACAATCAAGTGTGCAATTGAGAGAAGCTCACTCTGCAACAAAAAAACCCTCTCAGTAATTGTATAGCAGACAGACAGGAAAAGTGCACGATTTGTTTCTCCTCCAGCGTCCTCCTGTAACCCTCATGGACTGTATACACGCAGCGACTTTAAGGAGCCTCGAGAGAGAGAAGGGCAGGCCGCATGCTCCGCTGGGTGCTGCTGCTTTACCGCAGCCATACTAAGGGGCAATGCGCACGACGCTTGGTCGCTGCAGAAACTGCAGTGGAAGAGATGCACATGGCCAGCAGGAGGATGCATCTCAGTCCTGCACAGACCACCCCACTCCGAGGAGGCATCAGACCCCAGCTTCCAACAGCAACGCTGTGGTTCCGAAGCCAGAGGAAGTCTGAGTGGGCTGCGGGGCTCAGGGTGTGCAAACTTTTCCTTCCAGCTGGAGTAATGGTCTCCCAAAAGCAGAGGAGCATGAAGAATACTCCCAGAGAAGGTCACTTCAGTAACGGGACCCCTGTCACAAGTAGCAAAAAAGGCTGAACGCTAAGGAAAGGGCCCTAGCAACTGGGAAATTCTTTTTGGTTTTTCCTGTCACAAAAATCAGAAAGACGATCAGGTGCATTCATCTAATGAGTACCCGATTCCATATTATTTTCCTGATTGTTGGAGAAACAACTTTCCCCGAGTGTTAAGTTTAAGTTTTATGTCTTTGGTAAAACAAATAACTCTCCCGCTTTCTGCTGCGAAGGGAAACGAAAGCAATCCCGCCCCCTGAACCCAACTCTGAGCCCCGGTTACAGCCACGCAGTACGGGGTCCTTTCCCCTCGTCTCGGCCCTACGGGCGGACTTACCTCCTTCTGGTGATACTTTATTGCTACCTTCAGCTTGGCCAAATCGTGGCATTTCTGGGGGTCCAGCTCCTCGCTCTGGTCGTCCCTGTGGTTGAGGACGATCTCCAGCTCTCGGGAGCTGCGAGCCTGGTCCAGGAGGTCCTTGGCGAAGCGCTTGCACTGCTGGGAGAGCTCCTCGTACTCCGCCTTGAACTCGTTCTCCACCTTGCTGAGCTCCTTCAGCTCCCAGCCGAGCCGGAAGGCCGTCAGGATGGGGTCTTCACTGGACAAGGCCACCAGGGACGGGCTGGCCAGGGCCTTGTAGATGTTGAGCCGGGAGCGGGAGTGCCGCAGGCTGTCCACCTCGGAGCTGGAGACGCACTCCACGCAGTTGCAGCGGATCTGGTGCGGGCGGGGTATGGTCACCCGCCTCTGGACCAGCAGCTTTATGATCTCGTAGTTGTTCGTGTGAGCGGCCAGCATAATCGGGGTGATGTCGGGAGTAAATTCGGAAAACTGGGTGTCCATCATCAAGGTGGGAACCTGGGGGAGGGGGGGAAATAAAACAAATTAGAAATGATGACCTTTGCCCTTTGCCTTTAAAGTGCCACTAGAGGTGCTTCGTGATTAAATCTTCAGCTGATAGGGCTGACTCTGCTCAGCCCGCCCTGTTATTTCCCTGCCGAATCCTGAGAAGAAATGTCGGACAGAAAGTCGCTAATGACATCGCGCACCACGTCAGCTGATCAGAGGCCAACATGGTTTCCACCGGGGCAGAGATACCCAGGTTGCAACCTCCCTTTACTGATGGTTTTCCAGGGGGGGGGGGGCAGGTCCAGGGGTATCTGAGGGCAAGGATGCACGAACCCAAAGAGCTGGCGTTCGGTAAGGGGCTGCCACGGTGGGTCCGGCCGAGAGTCCACCAAGCCCAGTATTCTGTTTCCATCAGTGGTCAATCCAGGGTCCCAAGGACCTCGCAAGATGAAAGTGCGCTTAACCAAAACAAGACTGTCTCGCACTGCCACTCCCTCGCCGCTTACATTCCCCGCTCCACTCCCCTCCCTTCCATTCTCTGCTCCACTCCCCCTCTCCCCCAGGTTCCTTCCCACATTCCTCCTCACGTTAATCTGCCTCTGCCATTCACCATTGCTCCTCCTTCTCTTTGGACGAGATCTTGGAGGAGATTTGAGAAAGCCACTGCTTATCCCCGGGGATCCGTCTACTGTTGGGGATTCCTCCGGGTACTTGTGACTTGGATTGGCCATTGGTGGAAGCGGGATACTGGGCCTGATGGATCCCATGCTCTGACCCAGGGCGGCAGTCCTTATCTTCTCCCTTCAGTGCGTCGGGTTCAAGCCCTGCACTCACTCCCTTCCCTCTGACCCCCCCCCCCCAGCTGTGAGGGCACCGATCCCTCCACCAGAACTGGCGCCAGCTGCGCCCGTGCTTTTCCTTCAGCGTGCCTCAGCCTCCCTGCAGGGGGGGTCATCGCTGCCTGCTCGTGACCTCTCCCTTCTGCACTGCTTAAGGTTTCCCACACCTTCCAGGAGCTGCCTGCGCACATACAAGTGAGACTGACTGTCCGTGTGGTGCGGGGGGGGGCAGCTTCAAAGCTGACCCCCCAAACAACGGACTGGGCTGTGAAGGATCTGCGCTCAGTTTTTAAACAGAGTCTTCCATTGCTCCGGTTGGGTCAGGGTTTGGGACACCGTGGAGGCAGCGCTCAACAGCCCCTTGTGGGTGGGAGTCCCGGCTATCGCTGGTCGGTCACACCTGCCGGCTGGGTTGGGAAGTGCCTGCGTAACAGGCTCTGTGGTCCCCTGGCCAAAGGCCACCATTACTATAGCTGGGCTAGGGGGAGGTGGAAGGGGGCTATAAAAATAGAAGAACCCGGATGGCTGCAAATGAAAGCCCATGGTACCGGCCTGGTTCCGACTGAGCCAGAAGCCCAAAGGAATCAGGAGGAAGTTGCCAGGGTCAAATACTATACAATTTAAAAAAAAAAAAATGAACTTGGGATTTTAAAAACTGCCTGAATGTGTTAAGGCAGCGAAGGAACAGCCAGCGGTGGTGCCCCCAGTCCCCTGCTGATGATCATCCACCGTGGCTTCTAGCTGACGGCTCTGGTGCTGTTTCCACCAAGTGACTGCGAATACTACAGACACAGCTTTCTCGGAAGGAAACGCACATTATGTCTTTGAGTGTAATGGGTCATAAAAGGATGCACAGGGGACACATTCCACTCTCTGCTTAGAACAGAGACTTTCAGTGGCATTTTCTGCACAGAAGGGGTTTTTTTTTGCTCTTTCTTTTCAGCACATTGATCATTGAGGGGTGCAAGTCCTAAAGCACTGGGGGTACCCAGATCGCCAGCAGACGCAGCTCTGTGCCCCCCCCCCTCCCCCGACATCGGCATTTTTGAACCTGGCGTGGAGCTCAGAGGTAAAAATGGGATACAGCCGTGCTCATTAGTAAAACACTTAATACTGGGCGTGGCTGGTGGGAGCTTTCAAAATATCTTTTGACATGAAAGAGAATTTTGAATTACAAAAAAAAAATAGGTCTTAACGATTTTGTTGGAATTACCAACTGAGTTATGCAAAAATATTTTTGTTTTTTTTAAACAGTCTTAATGAATATTGCAAAAGGCAAATGAAATCATGCATCTCCCTCCGCGCCCCCAGCACTTACTGACGAGATCATTCTTCTCAATTATATTGCACGGGAGACTTAGGGCAGAAAAGAAAGTGCAATAATTATATCACCACGTTGTCGGTGTTCCCGTAACAGAAGGTGATGCTCCCTCCAGAGCAAGAACCCTGCCTGCACTGCACTGAAGATTATTACAAAATGATCTCGGATCCCAGCACATGGAGAGGGGGTGTACGGAGACTGCCTGGGGCCTGGTTGGCCTAGAAAGCTCCCCAGGACAGTTGGTTCGACTAGAGGGACTGGAGGGGGGAGTGGAAGATTACCGTAAGTCTCTGCTTTGGTCATCCGTCCATCCTTTTCGGCATTCCTCCACTGCAATGATCAGCATCGGTCATGAAGGATTTTACGTTTTTCACGGATCTCTCTAATGAGCAGTCATGCCCAGCAGGCTCCAATGTAAGCACATGTGCTTACATGTGCAACTCTGTTGCAAATAAAATCTGTCCATTGACCACCAAAGAAATTAACCCGTCATTTAAAAACAAAAAACCCTGGTTCTCTCTTGAGTTGAAAAACCTTAAACAAGAGTTAATACGTAAAGAACAGAGTTGGCGCAAAGACCCTACCCCAACCTCGATGTCTGCCTATAAAGCCACCATGGACTCCTACAGGAACATCAAAATCCACACTAAGAGAGACTTCTATGCCAGCAAAATCCACAACTTCTTCTACGATGCTAAGGCTTTATTCTCTTATGTATCAGCACTTACCAAACCTTTGCCACCTACCATTCCTGACGGCAAAGCCCAATCCAAGGCTAACGAATTGGCATCTTCAAGAAAAAAATCTCTAAGCTCCTAGACCCTCTCATCCGCGCTAATACCCAACTGCCCCCCCCCCCCACCTCCATACCTCTCTAGACTGCCATAAAGCAACCTTTGATTCATTGGAACTCACTTCATCTCTTGAAATTGAATTTGTACTCAAAAACATGAAACCATCCTCACACCCTTCAGATCACATTCCTACTAAACTCCTTCTTTCCATTCCAAACACCATTTCCAAACCACTAGCGGAAATCATCACTTGCTTCCTAGCCCAAGGATTTGTACCTGATCCATTGAAAATCGCCACCGTCAAACCTTTGCTAAAAAAACCCAATCTGGATCCTGCTGACCCCGCCAACTTCCGTCCTATAGCCAACCTTCCTTTCATTGCCAAACTGATGGAGAAACTAGTCAACACCCAACTTTCTGACTATCTAGACACAAGATCCTATTCCCTGCTCAGTTCGGATTCCGTAAATCCTCAAATAGAGAATCCCTACTTATCTCCCTCACCGACAACATCATCATGGGTCTTGACAAAGGACAATCTTACCTACTAGCCTTACTCGACATCTCAGCGGCGTTTGACACGGTAAATCACACCATTCTCATTAATCGCTTAGCTGATATTGGCATCACAGGTTCTGCCCTTAACTGGTTCAAGTCATTCCTCAGCAATAGAAACTTCAGGATCAGAATAAACAACAAAGACTCGCACCCCATAAGCTCAACTCATGGAGTACCTCAAGGTTCATCTCTCTCTCCCACTCTCTAACATTTATCTTCTCCGCCTCTGCCAGCTCCTTGAAAATTTAAAATTAACTCACTATATCTATGCCGACGATGTACAGATCCTGATCCCCATAACAGAATCCATCTCCAAAACCTTTAACTTTTGGAACAGCTGCCTCAACTCAATCAACCACCTCTTAACTAGCCTCAATCTAGTCCTCAGCACAACAAAAACAGAACTTCTAGTCATCTCTACCAACGACATCAACTCCGCCTTCAACAATTTCTCTACTGCCACCACAACACATGTGAGAGATCTTGGAGCCACAGATAACCAACTGGACTTTAAAAAATTAATCAATAATACAACAAAAGAATGCTTCCATAAGTTACACATACTAAAAAAGCTCAGACCTCTCCTGCACTTTCATGATTTCCGCACAGTTCTTCAAGCCATCCTCTTCCCAAAAATAGACTATTGTAACACTTTACTTCTTGGCCTCCCGGCAACCTCCACCAAACCTTTGCAGATGCTCCAGAACGCCGCTGCAAGGATACTAACCAATTCAAATCGACGAGAACATATCACACCCATCCTCAAGAATCTACATTGGCTTCCCATTAATTTCAGAATCCTCTACAAGTCCCTCATCATCATACACAAAACCATCCACAATCAGTCCTCCTTATAGCTAAACATTCCATTCCAGGTTCATATCTCTTCCAGACCGATTAGAACTGCCTACAAAGCAACCCTCCTCACCCCTTCTGCCAAGGCTATGCTCCACCCCTCATTAAGAAAACGCGCCTCTCTAGCGCCGGACCTACACACTGGAACGCTTTACCCACAGAGCTTCGCCAGGAACAATGCCCGCTTACCTTTAGAAAGAAATTGAAGACCTGGTTATTCAGACAAGCCTTTCCTTAACATCCCGCGACACTAACACGGACTCCTGCTTCAGTTTACGTACAATGCTTGCTGTTACGACTTTGAATTCTTTCCCTTCCTGACCCCGCTGGCCTCCCCCTCCCCCATACCCCCCCCCCATTTTACTCTGTCCATACTCATGATCCATACCACATGCAGAGATAGCCTGTAATCTAGTTGTTTCTTCTACATTGTTGTTAATCAGCCCTTGTTATGTTATGTTTCCCCCCTTGTTATACATCATTCTCTCTTCTATATTTTATATTTATTGATTTGAAGATACTTGTTATTTGTAACTTTTTCCAATTTTGGTTCGATGTAAACCGGCGTGATAAGAATTTTCGTCTTGAACGTCGGGATAGTAAAAAGATGTAAATAAATAAATGTAAATAAATACGCATCACAGCTACAGAGCGCAGGGATACCCGTTTCTGACGCCTAACCTGAATTCATTCTCCCGCCTTTCTCTTCATAACCTTCCTACACAGCTCTCACCGTGTAGTGCCCCCGTAACTCTTGGCAGTGCACGGGGTATCACTATTCAGGCTGCTCTTGATTTGGCCATTCTGCCAGCCGCTGGCTGCCATGATCTGTGAAACTGCTGGCCAGGGCAAAGATTACCCTTAGTGCTCACTTGCTCCTTGACCACCACCTTTACTCATTACTGTTCAAAATAGAGATGCAGCCCACCACAGATAAGAAGTTACAAAAAGGCAAGAAATGCTGAAAAATAATCATAGAAAATATTTCTGTTGTATTTATTTTATGTTTGCATGTCGAACAAAACAAGGTTGTTCTAATTTTACTTTATTTATGCAAGCACATAATTTATTTATTTATTTAAGTTTTTTTATATACCAACATTCAGGACGATAGTCCCATCATGCTGGTTCACAAGAAACAGGGGTGCAATAATAATAAGACTTTACAATTTGAACAAAAGTGCAGAAAAGCAGTTACATATAACAAGGAAATCAATAACTTGGAATAACTTTGGAATAACATAAGAACATAAGAAGTTGCCATACTGGGTCTGACCAAGGGTCCATCAAGCCCAGCATCCTGTTTCCAACAGTGGCCAATCCAGGCTACAAGTACCCAAATACTAAGCAGATCCCATGCTACTGATGCCAGTAATAGCAGTGGCTATTTCCAAAGTCAACTTGACTAATAATTTATGGAATTCTCCTTCAGGAATTTATCCAAGCCTTTTTTTAAAGCCAGCTTCGCTAACTGCCTTAACCGCATCCTCTGGCAAAGAATTCCAGAAGTTAATTGTGTAGAGTGAAAAAGAATTTTCTCCAATTTGTTTTAAATGTGCTACATGCTAACTGCATGGAGTGCCCCCTAGTCCTTCTATTATCTGAAAAAGTAAACAACCGATTTACATTTACCAACAATTCTTGCCTTTTTGGTAATTTTTAAATAGCAAACATCTGACCCTGAAAAAGAAAATCTAACAAATGCACAAAAATGAATAACATCCAATATGCGTGGGTTGTTTTTTTATTTAGCTCAGGCCTTTCCATTGGTAGTTGAATGTGAGTTAAATTCAGGTACTGTAGCTATTTCCCTGTCCCCCAATCTAGGGGCCTCACTTATGAAGTTTTCCCATAGTCACAGAACGGGAGAAAAGCCTTAGTAAATTAGGCAATGGAGTATGAAGTGACTTGACCGGGGACCCCAGGATGGTCGGTGAGATTTGAACAGGGGCTTCCCTGGCTCTATCTATTTATTTGTTTTATTTATTTGCAGTTTTTATATACCGACATTTGTTTAGTAACCTCACATCGGGTTTTTTTTTAACTACTTGGCTACTCTTCCACGCCGCCTTTTTTCCAAAAATCCCTTCAAAGGCAAAGTGCTTATAAAATGTCAACATGTTCAGAAACTTGCATTTTAAAAGGATTAGCTCTGTGGGATCATCTGCAGGGAAATACAGACTGAGGCCTTTCTAAAGCACACACAGCTGACTTCAGACGCTGCTAATGTCTCAGGGAGGGATTACAATACTTATGTGTTTGGCCTGGCTTTTGAAAACGGGGTCCTGAAAGAGTTTCCAGAGGCAGCGCCGTTTCTTGGATATAGAAAGATTAAAGTCAGCCCAACGGAAAGAAACATAGAAACAGGATGGCAGAAAAAGACCGTACTGCCCGTCCAATTAATTTAGCATTATAAACCCCATCACTTCCTTAGAGACCCCCTGTATTTATCCCATGCTTTCTTGAATTCAGTTACTGTTTTCGTCTCTACCACATCCACTGGGAGGCCGTTCCTTGCATCCACCACCCTAAGATTATTCCTACCCCCTGTAAATCTCACTGCATGACCCCCTCGTTCTAGAGCCTCCTTTCCATTGAGAGAGACTCGCCTCCTGTGCATGGAAACCTGTGAGATATTTGAATGTCTCTATCATATCTCGCCTATCTCGCTTTTCCTCCAAGGTGTGCATGTTTAGATCTTTGTATCCCCGAATGCTTTACACTGAAGACCACTGACCATTTTAGTAGCCTCCCTCTGGACCAGCTCCATCCTGTTTCTATCCTTCTGAAGGTGGGGTCTCCAGATCTGTACTCAGTATCCCATGTGAGGTCTCACCAGGGACCTATACAGGGGTAATATCACCTCCCTTTATCTGCTGACCATTCCTCTCCCCATGCACCCAAGCATTGTTCTAGTTTTTGCCATCGCTTTATCCACCTGTTTGGCCACCTTAAGATCATCAGATACAATCACCCCCAGATCCTGCTCTTCCTTTGTGCTTAGAAGAATTTCATCTCCAATACTGCAGCTTTCCCTTGGGATTTTGCATCCTAAATGCCTTACTCTGCATTTCTTAGCATTAAATCTTAGCTGCCAGACCTCAGACCATTCCTCGAGCTTCGCTAGATCCCTCCTCATGTTTTCCACTCCTTCCAGGCTGTCCACCCTGTTGCAGATTTTGGTATCATCGGCAAAAAGGCAAACCATTCCCGACAGTCCTTCCATTATGTCGCTCACAGAAACGTTGAAAAGAACCGGTCCAAGGGCAGATCCCTGAGGCACAGCGCTAGTAACGCTCCATTTACCACTCCCCTTTGTCTCCTCCCACTCAGCCAGTTTCTAACCCAGTCACAGTCACTCTAGGATCCAGACTAAGAGCGCATAATTCATTTATAAATCTTCTGGAACTGTTTCAAAGGCCTCGCTGAAATCCAAGTACACAATGTCTAGTGCTCTCTCCCTTGATCCAACTCTCTGGTCACCCAAAGAAATTATTAATTGCTCCAAAAATGGCAATGATTCCATTAGTTTGCTGACCACAAAGGTCAGACTAAGTGGCCTGTAGTTCCCAGCCTCCTCCTTACTTACACTTTTATGAATAGGAACCACATCTGCTCATTTCCAGTCCTCGGGGACTCTAAAGAAGCACTGAAAATGGTCACCCAGCGGAGCTGCCAGGACATCTCTAAGTTCCCTTAGTACCCTCGGACGTGTCCCATCCGGTCCTATCGCCTTATCTACTTTAAGTTTGGCTAGCTCCTCACAAACACACTGCTGCGAAAATCGAGTGAGGTTTACCTCTCTTCCAATCTTATTTGTATTCATTTTATTTGGCCCTGATCCAGGCCCTTCCACAGTGAACACCGAACAGAAATATTTGTTAAGCAATTTTTGCTTTTTCCTCATCATCCTCTGCATATTCCTTCCCCTTCACCTCTGAGTCTCACGATGCCACTTTCATACTCCCTTCTATCACTAACAGATCTATAAAATAGTCTTGTCCCCCTCTCCCCCGCCCCTGTTTTACCGTGTTTGCTATTGTTCTCCTATTTGAAGGTTTGCATTCCTGACTGCTTTCCCAGCTTCTCTTAACTTTCCCAGATACTGTCGCCTGTCTTCCTCTTTCTGTGATCCTTTGCAGTTTATGAATGCGAACCTTTTCTCCCTTACCTTTTCAGCTACTTATTTAGAAAATGAAAATGGTACAGTGTCTGCACTGGTAAGGATCTTAATATTTATGCCCTGGACTAGAGGAGGAAGAGGGGGAATACAAAGCTATTTGAATACATCGAAGGCAAGTAATTTTTCAGCAAGAGGTAATGATATCAAGCTGCAGGTGAGTAGGTTGGTTAAGCAGACGAAGCGGGTGGATGTGTGGTCTGGACCCTGAATGACGGTGTAAGGAACAAAACTGTAGTGGAATTTAAGAAAGCACAGAGGACCATTAGTGGCGTAGAAGTGAAGATTATGTAGGGTAAGACAGACAAGACGAGCCCGGTGGTCACGATCAGCCATAATTAAGGTGTAACGTTGGTACCCTCACGAAAGAGTTTATTGATAAGGCCCTGTCTCTGATTATCAATGGACTCCCTGGTAGAGCTTCAGCTTTGTGTGATACATTTTGACTGAGCGACAATAAGCAGAATACATTACTTCACCCCAAAGACTGCACCGAGCTCTTCCAAGGTTATATCCATCAAACGACCTGAATAATTAAACCTGAATAATAAAATCTTTTTAATTAACCCAATCACCTGCCATCAGTAGGCGACAGGGAGAAACGCTTGCAGTACTGCGGCCGCCCTTTGTGTAAAGGGAAAGAATATGCGCTTTCTAGACTGAATCTGTGCTGCAGAAATCAAGCATGACAGTCAGCTGAGCAAACCCCGATAAGCAGCTTTCACGTTAGCTCACGCTTCCTTGCATTCGACCTGATTTTGTGTCCCCCGGTCGAGTCCTGTGGTGCTGGCTGCAGAGATGATCTGCGGACTGCTCACAGGATACTTGTGAAGGGCGATCACTGCTGGTTCCCTGCCCAGCTCAGGAACCGCAGCTGGCAGCGTCCGAAACAGATCAAGCTGTGGCTGTGCCGCGCGCTTTGTGGCACTTTCAAGGGACACGGAAAAGGCAGCCACGCCCTGCTGCTTCCATTACAAATCATGCAGGCAGTTCTCAGGCTCGAGGCACAATTGGCTCCTGACGACCACATCTTAAGTCCCATAAGAACAATGTTATAAATGGGATTGGTTCCAGCAGCATGGCCCAATAACCTATTTTCACCCAAATGATCCTTTATTTAGTAATACACGGTGCTACAAAAAGCAGACACATTGTAAAGCATTTCATATTTGTTATGTTTGAAGAGGAAAGTGTCCCTGCATGCCTACAGGACACCTCATTTGTTGTGTTTTCTCAATAGGACATGCACTGGTGGTGAGCTGCTGTCTTTCCATAAGCAGGGCCATTGCGCCTGGTATAGAGGGAGTTTGTGTTGCTGTTACTGAGATAACACCAGAATATCTTTTTTGTATGGTGAGTTGCACGGGGAATGTTCTAGTTTCTGCTTTACACCCGTTACTGAGGGTCGGGGGCTTGCACTAGCCCACAGGCCCCGTACTGACTTTCATTAATAACGTGGCCACTTGCAGATCACCATTGGGCACAGGACCAGCTATAAGGCGAGAGGAGGGCCACCCACCACTGAACCTCCAGAGAAGTCGGTCATCAGCCCGTCCTCTTCTGATCAGTTGTCATCAACCTCTTGGCCCAGGCCCCAAAGAAAAATGTTGCCTTTGACCCTGGCAAAGGGATGGATATGAGGGAGGAAGGGTTGGGTGGTTGGATAAGGTGGAGAGAGATTGGCTGTGGAGGATGAGGAGGGGGGAATAACAGGATCCGATGGGGGTTATAAGAAGGGTTTAAGGTGAAAGGATCAAGTGGAGGTGATGTGAGAGGGGAGTACCCCGGAGCTCCTCTGGAAGGGGTAGAGGTTGAGAGAGATGGACTGGAGAGGGTGGATGTTGAGCGAGGAATAAGCTGGCGTGCAGGGAGGATGAGGAGTGATTGATGGATGAAAAACTGCAGCCCTGCTGATTTGGTTTCGTCATCATCTGGAGTCATGCAAACTTTCGAGTGCTAAAACAGGGTCACCCTGGATAAAAGTATGGGAAGCCTGCCACAGAGCCTTGCACCCTAGGCAGATCAATGAAACACCGCCCCCCGCCAAAACCCAGCCCGAGCTGACAGTGCCCCTCTTACAGCGGGAGATTATATAGAGTTTCAGATTCTCTAACAAGCTTTCTCTCTCAAAAATTAGAGGGAACATTGATGCAGGGCCTAATTTAGGAGCTCAGGGCAGAAATAGGCTTGAGATTATGGGGAAAAAAAAAGAGGGTGTGTGAAACAACTGAAAGAATTCAGTATTCAGATGATGCAAGCCTAAATCACAAATCCAGGCATAGAGCAAGTGAGCCTTTAAGGCAGGAAGGGCGTCAGATCAGCGGTAAACTTCTGAAATGGCAGGACCAAGGCACAGCAGAAGGAGTAAGGGGGCTTTTTCTGGGTCTGTGAGTTACTGCACGAGGAATCATTTCAATCATCAACCCCCCTGTTAACAATCCTAATTCTCAAAGGGACTCCTGCGGACGATGCAGTGCTCTCCCCTCAGAAATGGCCCTTATAGCAAAACCGAGCGAGCAATACGCCCATCAAAGCCTTGGCAGAGACGCTGCAAGTGTGTGGTTTTTACGTACACGGGGGGGGGGGGGGGGGGGGGGGGGGGGGGGGGGGGGGGAGGCGTTCCAGGGGGGTGGAGGCTGCGCAGGGCTAGGATTTACCCCCCCCCCCCCACACACACACTTTCTGACTATAACACAGAGGTTCTCACGTCAAAACTACGTGTGCCACATAGCGGGGATAATTGTGCGTGCGTAGTTTTGCCGGGATAATTTTCCAAGGGGACTCGTGCGCCTGTCTGCTTTGAAGATTAACGTAACTTAGGGGTGACGTTACAAGGTGACCCCCCTTAGAATCTTTTACGTATACTCATATGCACGGTAAACATAATTCTCCTCCTCAGCAGCTTCTTCACATTGGTGGATGGAGGTGCATTTGTTTCCCCCTTGCATGGTTTAGCATTATTGCTCCTGCATCTATAAGCACGCTGGTGGTTTTCCTGCCTACTGCGTGGTTCGATACCCGCTCCTCCACTCTTTGTCCATTTGCAAAGCAGACCATGGCTTCACCTCTCCCCGATTTCATTCATAATTTAGAAACCTATTGAGCTGGTGACAGGAAAACTAGAACTGGGACGTGATGGCAACCGTCAAGAAATGAGGTTGCCATCGAGACTTTTGCTAGCCCTCGCCAGCCCCCTCTGCAGATGGATGCCTCCACGGTGCAAACGGACTGGAATCGAGCCCGCCGAGGACTGAAAAAAAACGCATTTTTCAGAGCAAGGTTAATTTTCAGTTGTTTTGCTCCTTGTCTGAGAGGCACAGGGATGTTATTAAGCTTTCTGCCTTTGTAATTATTTCTTTCGCTCTGACTTGCATGCAAACGCTGCCCAGAACTCACTGGAACATCCAGCGCTGTAGACTCATCAATCTGTGGCTATTCGGCCTGAACTGATTTGCTGTTTTTATTTCTCATTCTTCTAAGCCGGCAGTTTCCTCCCACTCCTCTGGACTTCCAGCTCAGTCAAAACCAAGCCTTCATACGCAGCTGCCCTTATATTATTTTTTATATCCCCCTTCCAAGTTACTTAGCTTGGCCACCGCAGAGCAAGCCCTCGCCCGGGGGCCACAAGCTGCAGCAACCTCTGGAACGTGGTTATGGGGACTGAGTTTGGCCCGATGAGCAACAGCTAGGCCTGGGAACGCCACCTCTGCAGCATCCCTGGCCCCAGCCAGTCCAGAGGGCGGATACTGCGCTAATAACAAGATTTTTCTGCAAAGGAGGCCCTGCAGAGGGGGATCCATGAAAAAAGTTTATTCCCCCTTTCATGAGAATCTTTCACTCTCAGATTCTGGCTGAACCTTTTGACGTAGGATGTAACAACAACAACATTTTGGCGGCCAACATACAGCAGATGTACTAGGAAAAAGTAATGGGTGCTCAAACCATCCTGCAGAATTCTCATTTGGGATCATTTTCAGAGATACATCGGGGGGGGGGGGGGGGGGGGGGGGGCGGGGTCATGCATGCAGAATTAGCAGGTACTTTACACCTCAGCCCCCCCCTTTTCCCACTCCCCTCCGAACCCTACCCTACCTCCCTCTCCCCTCGCCCTGCCCCCAGCCTACCCTCCCCCTCCTCTCCCTCCCCTTTTCTCCCTTGATTCTCTGCTCCCTTGGTTCATTGTATTTATAGTTTTATAGTTTTGTTCTTTTTTGTACCTTGTTTTTGTGTTAGTAATATTATATTGTTTTAATGTTATTTTGTTTTACTCTATCTCCCACCTGAGTTCATTGTAAACCGGCATGATGTGCTTCACGAATGTCGGTAAATAAAAGTTAATAAATAAATAATAAATAAATAAATACTCGAGTAAGCAGCAGGTACGCACGTGTATTCTGTTTAATAAACCTCGAGTGCACGTGCACGCATGTTAACGGGGGAATAAAGGGGCTGATTAAGAGGCATTCCAGAGCTATTTTCATAGCGCTAGATGTGCATACATTACAGATTTTGTCCGTATGTTTTTACACCTGCTGGTTGACTTGGGCAATTGAAATCTTGCCTTTTGCCTGTTGTTTTGGATTGGAAGTCCGGGTGAACTATTGAGAAGGGCGGGGGGGAGGGTCGGTCAGGCTGAAGTGCTGGAGGGTCTGGGTAAACTTGTAAAGGTCCTGGGTGAACTGGAGGACGTATCAGCAATTCGGTGATTCCAAGTCCACACGTCAGTATTTTTAGAAGCAGAGCATGCACGTATTTTATTAAATGACTGTCTCTGGGTTTGTTTCTTGGTTAATGCATGCAAATTGTTACAATTATTATGCAAACCCCGCCCCCTTTGTGGGGTGCATTGAATATAGGGGGTCGCAATATGCTCTTCTAGGTCCTGGACCTCTCCTTTTCTCATACTTGCCTTGCAAGAGTCCTTGGAGGCATCGGAGTTCATCAAGTGAGGGTGAGGGGGTGAAGGGTTCAGTCGTGGATACAGTCATTAAATTTACTCTCACTCCACTCTCAGGATCACTGGTCAGAGATATTCTCAGATAGGAAGTATCAGGACCAACAGGGGCATCATTAACACTGGGCACAGGGGGCCCATACCCCACGTCCAAAACCTCAGTGCCCCGAGTCTCCTGTTAAGGAAGAGGCTGTAGCACAGCTGTGTCAGCTTGGCCCATGCAGCCCGAGGAGGAGGCGGCTGCTGCATTGGCCAGGCCTGCTAAAGAAAGAAGGCTGCTCCTACCTGCAACCCTGCATGCTTTGGGGAAAGAGAGACAGATTGCATTTGTGCATATGAGTGATAGCATGAGTGCCTCTGTATAAGAGAGAGATACAGAGAGCATGAGTGTGTGTGAGAGACAGAGCATGAGTCAGTGAGTATGAGAGAGCATGAGCATGCATGAGTGTGTGTGAGATAGCATGTGTGTGTGAGAGAGACAGCATAAGAGCATGAGCATGCATGAGTGCGTGTGAGATAGCATGTGTGTGAGAGAGACAGCATGAGTGTACATGTATATAAGAGCATGAGCATGCATGAGTGCGTGTGAGATAGCATGTGTGCGTGAGACAGAGCATGAGTGTACATGTATATAAGAGAGCATGAGCATGCATTAGTGTGTGAGATAGCATGTGTGTTTGTGAGAGTCAGAGCATGAGTGTACATGTATATAAGAGAGCATGAGCATGCATGAGTGCGTGTGAGATAGCATGTGTGTGTGTGAGAGACAGCATAAGAGCATGAGCATGCATGAGTGCGTGTGAGATAGCATATGTGTGAGAGAGACAGAGCATGAGTGTACATGTATATAAGGGAGCATGAGCATGCATGAGTGCATGTGAGATAGCATATGTGTGAGAGAGACAGAGCATGAGTGTACATGTATATAAGGGAGCATGAGCATGCATGAGTGCATGTGAGATAGCATGTGTGTGTGTGTGAGAGAGACAGAGCATGAGTGTACATGTATATAAGAGAGCATGAGCATGCATGAGTGCATGTGAGATAGCATGTGTGTGTGAGAGAGACAGAGCATGAGTGTACATGTATATAAGAGAGCATGAGCATGCATTAGTGTGTGAGATAGCATGTGTGTCTGTGAGAGACAGAGCATGAGTGTACATGTATATAAGAGAGCATGAGCATGCATGAGTGCGTGTGAGATAGCATGTGTGTGTCTCTCACACATATGTTGCCTCACACATATACACTCAATTTTTGGGTCTCTGGTGAGAGAGAAAGAGCATGTGTGATTCTGTGTGTGAGAGAGACATTGCACAAGTACAAGGAGAAGGCTGCTATTGCCTGTATGTTCCAGGGAGAGAGAGAGCATGTGTGTGTGAGAAAGCATGTGAAGGAGCATGTGTGCGTGTATTTGAGAGAGCATATGATAGAGAAAGATTTATTTATTTATTTATTTATTAACTTTTATTTACCGACATTCGTGAAACACATCATGCCGGTTTACAAAAAACTCAAAGGAGGAAAGTTACAATATAACAATAACACAGTAAAACTGATAAATAGGTAAAACAATAGCGTAGTAGAGCAATAGTAGAGGGGAGGGGAGTGGGAAAGGGAGGATACCGGGGAGTGGGAGAGGGGAGGCTAAGGGAAGATATGATATGATATATGATATATATATATATATATATATCATATATGACATATGATAGAGAGAGAAATTGATAACCGACTTACGTTATTTTTTCTTGTTTACCTGTTCATAATCTTTAACTGAGGCTGAAATGTATCTAGTTTTTTTGTAAACTTGTCAATATGTTAACATACAGAAGTGTTATATGTACTAAGTTGTTTATAATGTAAACCGGAGTGAAGGCAATTTGTTATACTTCGGTATAAAAAAGACTCTAAATAAATAAAGCATGTGGGGGGGTGTGAGCCAGCATGTGCGTACTGGAGAGTATTTGTATGTGTGAGAGAGAATATTTGTGTACCCCCTAATCAGGATGACTATGGAGAGCAAGGGATTTTTAAAAATCCTTATTTGTTTTCATTATTGGGAGTTATTTGTTGTGTCTGCTGTTTTAAAATATGTTGTTGGTGTTTGGGAAATGTTTTAAAATTTTTATACAAGTTTTGAATTATTGGATATTCTTTTTTTTTTAATCTTATTTTTATTAATTTCACACAATGAGCAAGAAAATATCTTACTACAGAAAATAAAATGTTTCCAAGGAAAATAAAACATAAAATAAAAACAAAGACATTCTCTATATAGGTTACATCATTTTCTCAAAGGCAAAATTAGAGAGGTCCCAATATTATAGGGAGAAATCAAGAAATATAATCTTAGAAACAGGCTTAACGGTAAGGGTAGATACATTTTAATGAATTGTCTAGGAATCTATTATTGGCCAGGCTGTGTTGAACTTGTACTCCTGGCATTTATAAAGGATTTTAGTTGTTCAGGTAGAAAGAAGACAAAACATTCAGTTTTACCTCTAATAACACATCTACATGGATATCTCAAAGTAAATGTATACCCCAACGTTATAACCTGAGATCTCACGATAAAAAAATCTCGTCTCCTTATCTGTTCCACCACAAATGACACAAGGAGAGTTGATCTATCAATAACCTCGGCATTTGAATCTTCCAAAAACTGAGTCAAATTAGCTAAGGCTTCCGTATAACCCCCTTTAGGAAAATTCTGATTATTAGCACTAGATAGTAAAAACGATTTATTAGAGGAGTCTTCTCTAATTCACATTTCAAGTTTTCATGAAAAAAACTGTATACATCCTCTCCCAACACTCTAGGAAAATGTAAAAAGCATTAAGTTTAAATGCCTAACATAATTTTCTAATATTTCCAACCTACGAGAGGAATTCCCGAAGTCCTTGACTAATTTAGAATTGCAAGCTTGAGTTTGGAGTGTAGCTTGCTCCGAAGATTCCACGCGTACTCTAAGATCTTGAATTTGACCTCCGAGATTAATATTAATAGAGTTCACATTGGTGGTCAGAGTCTCAATCCTGTTTTGGCACTCCTTCACCAAACTTCCAAAACTTGCCACTGGATCCCATAGTGCCTCGGATGTTACCACCGCTGGTATAGGAGGAGGTTGAAAAAACTCACCCCCCAACGCCAGGACAAACTGCTCCAGAGAGACCCACTGCTGAGACAGCTCTAATTCTCTCCCGTTCCTCCTGTGATTCCACTGGTGACATAGGGAGCGCAGAAGCTACAGCCTCCGCCAGCAACGCTGACTCCAGCAAGCTGGAGGAAAGCTGTGGGAACTTCCGCTCCGGCCCCCCCCCCTTCCCTACCAACACATGAATGATGTCATCAATCTGTGCAGAAGTCCCGAGGAGAGGCTCAGCAGGCACTGGAGCTGGCGGCAATCGACAAACCAGGGGACTCAGAGTGATCTCCCCAAGCGATTCC
This sequence comes from Rhinatrema bivittatum, assembly GCF_901001135.1. Taxonomy (NCBI): domain Eukaryota; kingdom Metazoa; phylum Chordata; class Amphibia; order Gymnophiona; family Rhinatrematidae; genus Rhinatrema; species Rhinatrema bivittatum. The sequence goes on along the minus strand of NW_021820270.1, from coordinate 1,076,815 downwards.
GGTGCTCCCTCGCCAGTCATCGCAGCGGGGACAGGTCTCCCCTCTCATCCACCGATCCAGACGAGTAGGATGTTATCGACCGCTGCCCTTGAGGTAATATCGTGTCCGGGGGTAGACCTGAACTTTACCCTTCCGTTTGGGAGGCATGTCAGCAAAAAGACGTCTGGTCACGCCGCCATCTTGGGGACCTCCCGCCTATTGGTTATTCTTTTTGCCAGCTATTTTGAAATGTTTATTTTTTCTCTGAGAATAGTTTTATTATTATGATGTTTTATATTTCTTGGTTTTATTTTTTATGTTTTATGTGAGATGATGATGTTTGTGTTTTTCCATGTTTGCATTGAATATAGCGTCTGGCTTGTGATGGTTTCAAGTTGAGTTTATCTGCATGTTTTTCTTTATATTTTATGGTCTCTTTAGTCTGTGTTTGGTGAGGGTTTGTCTGTGTTCTGCATATGTGACCAAGACAAGGTATTTTGCTAATATGTAGTTTCTATGTAGACACCTATAGCATCTTGGCTTGTTCTATTTTCCTGATAGGAGGTGTATTGGTGTTGTAGGGTCTAATATAATATTTGCCGTGTTGCCTTTTCATAGGTAGGGTGGTACTATTTGAGTGCTGGCAGTTAGTGGTATATTGGTATGGAAGGTTTACCATATTGTAATTGTAAGTCACTTTTGTTCAGTGGATTCATTGCCAATTTGTTGCCCGCATCAAACTATGCGGGCAGCACAATTTATAAACCTCTACAGTGCTGTAACCTGAAGGCTGAATGTAAATGGCTGTATGATACGCTGTGTTGTACCTGGGTCCCTCAACCAGCTGAGTACACTCTGAGAAGAGATCAGTGAAGGTGTGATTGATTGATGCACTCATAATATTTTCATAAAATTTGGAAAATAGAGCAGTGCACCCCTATACACATGTGCACACACAATTAATGGAATGTATGCATCTATGCAGATTATGCTCCGTCATTCTTATGGTGTTTCAAATAGATTCATGAGTGAATCACTCATCATTAATAGCTCTGTTGGATCTGTTGATTCACTCATAGATTGTCCATTGTACTCAGCTGGTTGAGGGACCCAGATACAACACAGCAAATCAAATAGCCATTTACATTCAGCCTTCGGGTTACAGTACTGTAGAGGTTTATAGTGCTGCCTTTAATTTGTCACATATGCAATGAATCCTGGGGATGTAGAATAGAAAGAACAGGTGAATGAGAAAGAGAAGGCAGGTTCAGGGGTAGTAGTGGCATATTTATGCAAATGAATGCAAGTGAGGGTTGGGTCAGATGTCTCTTCTCTCCCAAGTCCTCAAGTGTCCAGTCCTCACTTTTGGAAAAGTAGGCAACCCTGGGGAGGAATAAAGGACCTATGGGCCCATGCTCCGGATCTTTTAAGTACCTAGCAATGCCCTTGGGTAACAAACAACCTAGCAGGCTGATACAGTAAAAGTCGCGAGAGAGCGGGCTAGCGCCCGCTCTCCTGTGCATGCAATTCAGTATTTTTGACAGGAATGGCGGCTGTCAGCGAGTTTGACAGCCGACGCTCAATTTTGCCGGCGTCGGTTCTCAAACCCGCTGAGAGCCATAGGTTCGGAAACCGGACGCCGGCAAAATTGAGCATCTGGTTTTCAACCCGCAAGCAGTGGGGCTGATTTTGAATTTTATTTTAAATTTATTTTGAATTATTTTTTACTTTTGGGACCTCCGACTTAATATCGCCATGATATTAAGTCGGAGGGTGTACAGAAAAGCACCCTTTTCTGTACACTTTCCTGGTGCCGGCAGAAATTAATGCCTACCTTTGGGTAGGCGCTAATTTCTGAAAGTAAAATGTGCTGGAGCGCACTGTACTGTATCGGCCTGACAGTGTCCAAGAATGGTGTTCAAATGTACTTAGTCTGAAACTAAGAATCCAAGCCAGTACTGAGAAATACAAAAATAGGATCAGAAAAATCATAATCAAAGGGGGGAGGAGTCAAGATGGCAGCTTAACCGGAGTGCTGGATGCCTCATTAGAAAGTTTTCCTAAACTTGTTACCTTTAAAATTTTGAATGCCTCCGAAAAGGAAGGGAAGAGTAAGAGTTTATCCCTCGAGCTCTATTCCACCCCCGGGGCAGAAAACAATCTTCCAGTGCAACGGAGCGACATTGCATGGAGGGACAGGCGTTTCAGCTGTCGAGGAGGGCAGAGGAGAACCCCCCTCTACTTCGGAGTTCTCGCCGATTCCCATGGGTGAAAGACTGTTGCTGGAAACGCGGGGAAACATGTCGCCATGCCTGCCCTGAATCACAAAGTTAGACCTCAGGATACGGAGGTTGAGGGACCAGCGTCAAGCGATTCACCCTTGTTTAGCCCGTTGGAAGCCAGCGAAGAAGCTGGCGGAGGGCTGGGAGTGGAGGGCCTGAATGTGGACGGAGAGAGGCCTCTTCCTAGATCCCAGTTGAGCCAAGACTTGTCAGCTTTGGTTCAGAAACCAGTGGTAGTCACCCTGGACTCCTTATGGGATCTTACATCCTCTATGATAAAACTGTTTTCTGAATGTTTAAAGAAAATAAATGGGATAACTCAACAAATGGAAATTATTTCAAAGAATAATGAAGTACATCAACAAGAAACTCTGGGAAAGTTTAAGGCTATGGAAACAGAATTACATCATGTGAAGGAAATTCAATCGGTTATTATTCAAGCTTGTGGAGCTATGAAGAGAAGAGTGGACCTTATTGAGAATGCGTTAAGACACTTAAATTTGCGAGTTATACATTTTCCAAGAGTGGTGGGAGAAATTCCATGAGTTACCCTCAGAAGATATTTCTTTGAAGTTCTTGATTTCACAAATGAATCTGCTCCCCCACTGGATAAGGTATATTTTCTGCCTACTCGCTTAAATTTGCAATCTCAACTTATTTCTGTTGATATGGGAAATCTAACAGCGATGTTAGAACCTTCAGCTTATGAAATATCCGAGAGAGCCACTTTATTGATATCCTTGTACACCGAAAAAGATCTAAGTATGGTAATGAAAGGTTACTTCAAAAAATCCAACATCATGTTTCTGGGTCATAAAATCAGGATGTTTCCTGACCTAAGGCCTGGATTCTCTAAGGTTGCAGACCTTAGAGAATCCGGCGATAACGGGGGCCCAAAGCGGGGGGCGGTCCAGCGATAGCCGGCAGGGATCGCACCTCTGCGGTGCGATCGCTGCCGGCTTTCGCGCCGAATAACTACACCATAAAAGGTGTAGTAATTTGGTGCGAAAACTGGCGGCGATAAGGAATCTTACCTTTCGCCGCCAGCGATGTGTCCGCAGCATCGGCCCCCGGTGCCACCCCGACTCCACCCCGAGCTAGCTATCACACACGAAAAGGGACTTTTCGCGGGCCACAGCGTTAGAGAATGACCCCCTAAATCTACACAGGAAAGAAGAAAAGGTTTTCTGGCCTTACGGCAAGAGACTCTAGCTATAGGTGCAACCTTTTTTCTAAGGTTCCCATCCAGTTGCATAGTTACATACAACAGAGATAATTATGGTTTTTTTCATCCAGAACAACAAGAGTTTTGTAGATTCAGAGAGTACTACTGTCTAGTAGCTAAATCCAGGTTAATTCATCCTATGTTAGCTTAAGCTAACTTGCATATTCTAAGTCATTTCTTAGCTATTTTTTTTTATAATTACCTCTGATCTCCTCATGTATGTATCCTCTCCCCCATTTTGTGGTCTAATGAGTAAAGTCGTATGATGTTTCTAAGAAAGATGGTTATTGCCTGGATCTTTTTTTTCCTGTCTAGATAGATACCGTGTTTCTCTAACAAAGTGGGTGCTTTGTGTAGAATTGTAGTTTGCTGTTGTAGGTATGGGTGGAAAACAGAGGTGCAAAGTGAGGTTTTGTTTTTTTTTTACCGGTAGTGCCTTATATCCCTCCTCATGACCTCCGATCAGGGGGCTACTGTTTCCCGCTCCTCTCTGCACCCTGTCTCCTCTGTGGCTAATTCCAGACTCTGCGCCAACTCAGGAAGGCATTGCCTGGAATGGCCTTCCTGAGTTGGTGCCCCTTGCTCTATCACAGGCCATGTTCAAGAGCCACTTAAAGCCCTTGGATTTAATGTCCATCCTGATCTGGACATTAAATAGGTAATTACTAGTAATTATTTGTCTTGTCTGTGCGTCTCGACTAGATTGTAAGCGCTCTCTTTTATGTATCTGTACAGCGCTGCGTTAATGAGCGGTGGTAAAGAACAGAAACCCCCGCTCTTTACTTGTGGTAGAAAAACATTCACACACGACTAGCTGCCAGTACTGACTGGTCACTCAGTGGCTACCGTTTGCCTCTCCACGTCTCTCAGGAACGATCCCTGTGAGGTTGATTTTTAAGAGACGGTCTGGGCCATTAGGGCTAAATCTTCAGAGACTAGCACTGCAGTCGTAGGATTTAAGTGGGCTCCACGCAACTAACCTGGAGACAGTCAGGGCGAGACATCTAAAACACCCCCGGTTACTGGACTGGATGCCTAAATGGGGGGCCCAGTTAGACTTGTGAATGCCCAGTGCAGTGAAGAGCTGGCAATTTAGATAGGTCCCGTTTTGAAAATAAGCTGATAGCGTCAAATTGTAGAGCCACACCTCTAACTCTCCCAAGCTTTGGCATCCAGATGCTTAAAATATATCCTGAACTCTGACCTTTGGGTTTTTCTTTTTCACCCTAAGTGATCTGAGGAGTTAAAATATAAAACCCGGTCATATTTGCTAGGCTTGTATGTTTGACTGTTACAAAAGCAGTCAAAGCTGGCTGTGCACATAATTAATAATGAACAAACTGGACTTGACTAATCAAAGGCTTTTCTCAAACGTACAGTAAGGCTTTGATCAAAGTTGTGACGTACAGTATTAACATGTTCCTAGACAGTCTCACTCAAACCAGACCAGACACGAAGAAAGGCAAAGAAAAGGCGGACCCTCAGACTGGAGATCTGGGCCTGCTAGTCTTGGGCACGATTCTGTCACGTTTCTGTCACTGAAGCAGGCGTGCCGCAGCAGATGCTCCAAGGAACCCCCAAGCTTTGATAGATGCAGGGCCTGCTAGTCTTGGGCACGATTCTGTCACGTTTCTGTCACTGAAGCAGGCGTGCCGCAGCAGATGCTCCAAGGAACCCCCAAGCTTTGATAGATGCAGGGCCTGCTAGTCTTGGGCACGATTCTGTCACGTTTCTGTCACTGAAGCAGGCGTGCCGCAGCAGATGCTCCAAGGAACCCCCAAGCTTTGATAGATGCAGGGCCTGCTAGTCTTGGGCACGATTCTGTCACGTTTCTGTCACTGAAGCAGGCGTGCCGCAGCAGATGCTCCAAGGAACCCCCAAGCTTTGATAGATGCAGGGCCTGCCACATGGACTCTTGAAGGCTCAGCATGGCAGCGAAATATAAAAGGGCGGTGCAGGGAATTTTGGAGGCTATGCCACTAGGAGTTAAAAGCAGCAGCCCTGCTGAGCCACACCTGCTTAGTCAGGCTTCTGGTGAAATGCTTGGAAGAGGAGGGGGTCACCCACCACTGATAAGTCTGATATATTGAAAGGCAGCTCTTCCACGATGGACTTCACTTTCAAAAACCACCCAGTATCGTTGTATGAATTATCAGAGCTCCTTCCCGTTCCTCCTCATCCCAAGGGTCCCACCTCTCCGGTGTCGTCAAGGTTATTCATTTGATTTACATACGCGTTGTTTTCCAAATTATGCGTGTGGCCCTTTTAATTGTAAACCGCTGCGCGCCGTCTTGTGAGCGTGCAGGATAGAAATGTTTTAAAGTTAAAAAAAAAATAGACATATAGGGCTAGATTTTAGTAACTACGCGCGGGTGTAGATTCGTGCGTGCAACCTGGCGCGCACAAATCTACGCCCGATTTTATAACATGCGCGCGCAGCCTCGCGCGTTATAAAATCCTGGGTCGGTGCACGCAAGGGGGTGTACACCTTGCACACGCCAAGCCCTAGGGGAGCCCCGACTGTTTGTCTCATGTTGCTCTGTGAAAGCTGTTATGACTCGTGTGCTTATCCTGCCTCTGTGTAAGGTAGAAGTACATATGAACAACTAATATTAATGATTACTCTGCTCCAAGCACTGACAGGGGGAATGTGAGAAATTATTTTAGGGAGCTATTTAGCTTACATGAAGAATTTTGTACTGCGATGGAAATTAGTGAAGCAGAGAAACACTAATATTACTAGTATAATTATTTGATATAAGGCCTATATGTTCTGAGAATAAATATTCCATTTTTCTTAGCCTGCTTGTAACAAAAAACAAGTCATGAGATCAGATACATTAAAGATCAGTTACTCAAGAGGCTAACTGTGCAGGTATCAGAGGAAAATAGAACAGCAGTAACTTAGCCACACCTAAATGTTTGCTGATTTAATAATAGCCCAGAGAAGAAACTAGTGCAAAGATCAGAAGAATTAACTTAAAAAGAGCAACATGAGACAAGCAGTTTGAAATCAGAGCAAGAACAGCTCCGAAGTGCCTGATGAACGGATGCTGGCTTCCCAGTGCTGTATTTCTGTATTGCCAAAGATATGTAGGACTTACATTGGAAACTGTAAGGGGAAGTATTTTTGTGAGTATTCTTTAAGAACTCTAAACTTGTATGCTTTTATTGCTTATTCCGAGACTTATAAGTAAACTTCTATACTTGTGAATAAGTGTGTTGTGTATTCTGTGACACATAACCTACCACTCAGTCCACCTTTTACGCCCCTTGATCATCTAGTGGTCCAACTGACTCCTCACGGGATTTTTACCTTGAAATGTACCTGAAAATGTTTTTATTATGAGCTTATGCTTTCACGGCAAAGCTTCTTTTCAAATTCTTTGCCTTCATTATCAGTGCTTTGCATCTGACTTGCCCGTGCTTATGATATCTCCTGTTTCCTTTATTCGGATCCCTTTTCCATTTCCTGAAAGAAGTTCTTTTAGCGATTATGGCCTCTCTTACCTCACCTTTTAACCATGTCGCTAGTCATTTCACCTTCCTTCCACCTTTTCTAATGCATGGAATAAATCTTATCCAGCTAACGTACTTAACCGGATATCTTTGAATATCTACCCCTTTGGAAGCAAGCAGGAGGAGCCATGGGGAAAAGAGAACTGAGCATGCTCAAGGGGAAAAGAGAACTGAGCATGCTCAGTTTAGCAAACTCCTACTATTTAACTTTCCCTTGCTAAGTAACGTGTTTACATTATTTAGCCAATGCACAGAACTGGCGTTTCCACACTATTAAGGACTTTTTTTTACTATGCGAATACTCATTAAGCAGCATTGTAATGTGCATGTTAAATTATTTTGTGAGGGCACGGCACACTAAACTTTTTTTTATTGTGAGTTTTATAGCATAGGCCTCTTAGTCTGAAAACAAACAAGCTTTATTAAGAACGGTTTGATGCTACTGAAGGTGCTGGGAATTTGGGGTGTTTGACATTACCCATGCGCCATTTCGATGAACTTTGGAGGTAAAATACAGCCATCAAACTGGATAAGTCACCCTTAGCTTCTCCATTACCTCTGCATTTTTTAAGGGGCAGGCTTGTGGACTAAGATGATAGTAAAGAGTTTGGGGAGTCAAGTGACACTTGTGCACACAACAGAGGCAACATGAAGGAAGATAATTGTCATTACTGGCTAGAAGACCAGCCAGGAGACATTTCTTAGCCCATGGTAATCAAGGGAACCTGTCGTGCCCAGGCGTGCCATCTGGGGAGGGAGATATAGGAAGGAGGGTAATCTGGGGATTTAAAAAAAAAAACGACAAGAGGGTCTTTGGTGTTTCACGTTGTCCTCAAAATTTATGAAGAGAATCTATCCAACAACAGGGCCAGCGCCACCCACTGTGCAAGCCATGCACTTGCACAGGGTGGTGGCCTGGAAGGGGTGGCGGCCTGAGGACTGTTTCCCTAATCGCCATGTGATGAAGATGAAGAGCTGCAGGGCCACCCGGCGAAGGAGGAGCCCTAGGGCCATGTGGTGGCTCACAATCCACTGCACAGCAAAGGTAAGAGTTACAGAGCCACCAGCCACACGGTGGTTTCCAACGTGCCACACGGTAAAGATGAGGAGCTGTAGGGCCACGTGACCAGGAGCTGCAGCCTGCAGGACCATGGGGTTCCCAGGTGACCAGAAGACACAGAAGAAGTGGAGGGCTGGGGCTGCTGGGAAAGGCCTTGGTGTATGCATGTGTGTGTGTCTGAGTATGTATGTGTGTGTGTGTGTGACGAGCAGAAGCACAGTGTGTGTGGGTGTCTGAGCATGTGTGTGAGGGAGCACTGAGACAGATGCAAGCTCTAGGGATGATGTTCTAGGCAACCAGAAGGAAAGAAAGCCATGAGGCAGTTCCCAACCTGCAGCAGAAGTGGAGGGCCAGAGGCTGCTGGGAGAGGCCTTGACGTAAGCATTTGTGTGTCTGAGCATGTGTGGGTGAGGGTCTCTGAGCAGAAGCGGAGTGGGTGTGGGTGTCTGAGCATGTGCGTGTGAGCGGAGGCATGTGTGTGTGTGTGTGTGTGTGTGTGTGTGTGAGAGAGAGTGAGAGAGAGAGCACTGAGACAGATGTGAGCTCTAGGGATGATGGAATAAGAGGTCTAAATAATAGTAACTTCTTTTTGAGCAGTAAATCCTTCAGTTTATATCAGGAAAGACAGAGTGTTCTCTAAGTGTGTGTCTGAGCATGTATATGTGAGAAAGAGAGGGATCTTGTATGAGTGTGCGTGTGTGTGTATAAGAGGGAACATGTGTGTGAACATGTATATGTAGGAAGGAGCACATGTGAGAATGTGTGTGAGAGAGAGGAAATGTGCATGTGTATTTAAGAGGGAGCATGTGTGCGTATGTATGTGTGTGTGCATAGATATATATATCTAAGAGAGAGGAGAAAGTTTATATATATCCTTCTCTCACTAATCCACTATACTCTCAGAGTGACTGGAAATCAAAAGGTTCCAGGTATGGAGCGTGGGAATTATTTTATCCTCATTAGTTTTAACTTTTGGATGCTGTTTTGAAATATTTTATTGGTGTTTGAGAAATTTCAAACAAATTGTTTATGAGTTTTTAATTATTGGATCTTCCATTCACCAGCTGTTTTGAAACATTTTTATTAGTATGTTTACACTATTTGGATTCATATTAGATTTCTTGATTTTATTGTTTAACGTCTGAGGATTGGTGGTGGTTTCTGTTTTTCCAGGTTGCACTGCATACAGAGACTCTGGCTTGTTGCGGTTTTCCTATTCAGTTTTTGCCTGCATGTTTCCATTTGTATGTTACGGTCTTTTTAGTCTGAGGGTCTGCATGTGTGACCAAGGAGAGGTATTTTGCTAGCATGTAGGAATCTATAGCAGCTTGGTTTCTTAATAGGAGGTGTATCAATGCTCTAGGGCCTGGTGCAATATTTGCAGTGCTGCCTTTCCATAGGTAGGGGTTGTTATTTTTTTAAGTTCTGGCAGTTAGTGCTGTTTTGGTGTGGTAGGTGTATTATATTTCAATTATAATTTAAAACCAAAAAAATCACACCACAATGTTCCTCAGTATAAGAAATTGAGAAAAAAGACAAAAAAATGAAAACATATTAATGAATGAATAAATTAAATAAAAGTACACCAGAAGGTCATACGACTTGTCTGGTTTTTCAAAGTTGTTCCCATGAAGGTCCTACATAAATAGCTAATTTAACGGAAAAGATATTATACTGAGGAACATTGTTTTTGGTTTTTGTACAGTTACCTCAGATTGCTGAGTTTATTGGGGCTCTTTTTGGATTTTTTATTATAACTTACTCATGGCTTTCTGAGGGTCAAGCCCACACCTAACACACATTACAGTAGCCCTAATGCCATATGGCTTCCAAGTCTCTTTTTTATAGGGTTTTTCTGGTTGGCACCAAAGAAATGCATGCAAATACATGTTATATTTTTTTTACCTCAGAAGACTGTACCTTTAATATTCTTTTTCGTGTAAAACCTGAATAATGAATGCATAATTATTAGCTGTGTACATGGAGAGAGCAGGAGGTGGGGTGCAAGGGTATAAGATTTGCTTAGGGCCCCTCATACTCTCGCACCAGCAATGGGTTCCAGGGGAGGGGGTGAAGACCCGAGAGTAGAGGGTGACAGTTTTTAAAGTTTAGGTTGCTGGAAGGAGCTGAGCTTTTTTTTTTTTGGCAGGTAGGAGACAGAGATTGAATGAAGTGTGTGTGTGTGTGTGTGTGTGTGTGCATGTGTGTGTGTGTGAGTGTGGGAGTGTGTGTGTGAGTGTATGTGTGAGTGTGTGTGTGTATATATGTGTGTGTGTGTGTGTGTGTGCGTGCGTGCACGCGCAGGGCAGCAAAAACAGCGAGCACCGGCCAAGTATGAAAAACACAAGTTTTTTGTTGTTTTTTTTTTTTGCTTGATGCCTCCTCATGAAATATACATGCCACCCCTTGTTAATTTAAAGTCACTGAAAGATTCTTATGCTATTGATTGGAAAGTAATCAATCCAAGTACTATCACGTGTTGAATAGCAACTTCTTCCTCGGCCCATTCCATGTTCTAGCCTTGATTCCTAGACCCTTAACGTTCAGTGGCTCAGAAATGCTCTCATTGCACTTTACCACCCTCTGCACACCTGCAGGAATATTTCTCTTTTGCTAACGCTCATCTTCAATGAAATAACGTTGGCCTTAGGGCTGTGTCAACGTCCCTGCCGGTAGTTTTGGCTCTGCCTCATCAGTGAAGGGAGAGAGTTAAAAAAAAAAACCTAACTGAGAAAAAGCAATAATTACCCAAGTGTGGCGGGGACAGTAATTTTCCCCCTACCTTCAGGGAACTGACATTTACATTCCAGCTGAAACATAAGTCTGCACTTACGCCTGCAGCCAGGAGCAGGTACCCATGCATCACCAGGCTTCTCAGAGCACAAAATGGCCTGCCAGAGTGACCCAGGATGAATCACAACCATTTCTGCTCTTCTTCTTTTGAGAAATGTCCTCTTTCCTTTCCGCTCAGCCCTTCTTCCTCTGCCCCATCTCCAGCAACTGCTACCCAGCCTATCCATGCTGATTAATCCATCGTGACACCCCCTGGCGCAGCCACCCCCAAGGCAAGGGAAATACAGACATTTCGAGGAGTGTCCCTAATCCTAGTGTTATTTCAAAAGGTAAGTAACCGTTCTTTATTTACCAGGGATGTGCACAGCAAAAAAATTGCATTTCGTTTTTTTTATGTCATTTCGTTTTTTTATGTCATTTCGTTTGGGTGGGTTTTTTTTTTTGTTTCTTTTTTTTTCAAAAAAATTGTGTGCATTATTTTCTGAAACCAAAAAGAACACTCCAGGGATGTCCCACCCACTCCCCCGCCAACCCCAAAAAGTAATTATTTTGTAAAATAAACCTCCGGTCACAGGCCCTGCCGCTACCCCTTGTTCTTATACCACCCACCTGGGAAGCAGCATCCCCACGGCCCACCCTCCTGATGCCCCTGGACTCAGTAAATTCTCCCTGGAGATCTAGTGGAGGCCCAGGAGCGACCCCTCCTTTCCAGAACCTAGCGGTTGCCATTTTTCAAAATGGCATCAGCCATCCTTTGCCCCATCATGAAACAGGAGATACCCAATGGCACTGGTAGCCCCCATCACATGACAGAGGCAAAGGGCAGCCAGCGGCGGCTGCTGGGTCCAGGAGTGGACGGGTCACGCCTGGGCCCCTATAACACCATTAGGAAGAATTTGGTGAGTCCAGGGGGGTCGAGGAGTTGGGCTAGAGTGGACCCTGGAGGTCCGACTCCCATGAAGATATTTTTTAACAAAGCGGAAGGGCTGGGGAGTGGGGGGGGCAGAGCCTGTGAGCGGGGTTTATTGTACAAATACTACTTTTTTGGAGGAAATGGCCGCATCCAGGAGCCGTGGTGGGGAAGTTTCCGTAGATCCCGGGCTGCACTGTTTGTTTTGGGTACCTGAACGCACTATTTGCAAGTAGCGTGCGTAAAAAGCAATGGGAGAAAAAAAAAACACACTTTCAGGGTTTTTTCCTATCGTTTCATCTCATTTCAAAAACAAAAGTAACGACTTGGACAAGGTCGTTGAGATTGTCTATATTGTTTTAAACGAATGCACATCCCTAATTCCCTGTTCCATCCCACTAATAATCTTGTAGACCTATAGGGGCAGATTTTAAAAAAATACGCACATGTACTTTTGTTCGCGCAACCGGCGCGAACAAAAGTACTCCGGATTTTAAAAGATACGCGCGTAGCCATGCATATCTATTAAAATACGGGGGGGGGGGGGGGCGCGCGCAAGCCTGCGCAAAATCAGCAGCCTGCGCGCGCCTGCCGCTGGCAGGAATAACTTGCGCATGCCGGCTGGCCAGGCCCCTACACAGGCCGCTGTGTCGGGGCACTCGGCCACGCCCCCGGACCGCAGACACGCCCCCCCCCCCGGACGTGCCCCCGGACCGCCCATTTTAGCAAACCCCGGGACTTGCGCGCGCCGGCGGCCTATGCAAAATAGGCGCGCCAGCGTAGGGCTTTTAAAATCTACCCCATATTGTATCCCATCTCAGTCATCACCTGTTTAGCTTTTCTTCATAAGGGAGCTGTTCCATCCCTTTAACCATATTTGTTGCTCTTCTCTCTACCTCTTCTAATTCCGCTACATAGCTTTTAAAATCAAAAAGTTTGCTCTTAAGTTCCAATTCCACCCCTCACCCCTCCCTCCAAAACACCTGGTGCCAGTTCTCTTAAACTTATGCATGTAACCGGGCTACACGCACACTTTTACATGCTCCGAGCCCTGGCCGTTTGCGTACATAAAACCATGATTTGTGCGCATTGAAATGCTTTAAAAATTAGGCCCGTAAATTCCGGCCAGCCCAAAAGAATGCTTTTGATTGACATGAACTGCTGACTACTTTGGCACCAACATAAATTTGCTTGCACGCAATGACATTCTCACTGACCTGTTTTTCTCCGCTGGACTTCCTGTAGCTCAGAAGCAGCTCCACGGCGCCCACCACCTCCTTGCGGATTGCATACAGGAGGGCGTCGCCCACGTACACGCTGTGGCTGAGCAGCAGCTCCATGATCTCCAGGTTTTCGTTCTCTATGGCTATGAGAAGAGCACTGCGCCCCAGGGGATCCATGCAGTTGATGTTGATGTTGTAGTAGATCTCGGCCTCCTGCAAGGCGTGCTTCACGCTGGCATAGTCGCCCTTCTCCACGGCGGTCAGGTAGGCCTTCTCCTCCAGCGAGAGCTCCGCCTCCGCCCTCACGATCTGCAACGGGATCCGATCTCTGTACGGCGAGTAGCTAACCTTTTTGTAATATAGCTGGGCCATGGTTCATAGTGGCATTACAACCTATGGAGGGGAGAGAAGACGTAAATTCAGCACACAAAGAACAGAAACCCATAAGATACTAGAGCTGATCGTCTCTCCTTGACCTGAGCTCTTTATTCCCCATTACTAATGGTTCAAGCCAATAATGCAGCCTCTTCCATTTTGTGCCTAAGAGGCGATCCTTCTGTTAATGAGGCCTGAACTGTTATATCTTTGCTTGTCATCTGCTCATGAAGTTGGAGAAAAACCTGAAGGAAACATGTATCTACTATCACATCATCTCTCGTTCCAGATTCACAAAAGGAAAAACTCTTAAGGACGTTTTCTTTTAGCAACTGAAATTTACCCCATGAAGACATAAAACAATAGATTACAGTTGCTGTGAAGATCCTGACATAAAATAATAGCTCATACAGCTGTAACTACATCAGAAATGTCACTTAAAAAAAAAAAAGGATTGGTTAAAGAAATACAGTTCCTGTGGAACAAACCAACCGTTTATTTGTGCAACAAGTTTATTCAGTAAAGCAAATTTTCACTGTCCTCATTCCAGCCTCCCATTCGTTTTTCTGTTTGGAAGCTGCTTCTGACCGGTGTGCGAGGATGACTTGAGCGATATCTTGTGGGCTGGAGCAGGAACCATGCTAACTCCAGCCTTTTCTTATGCAATTTCAACCTTTAGTACTAAGTCACAGTAGAGTGCCTATGTTTGCAGGGCACTCACAACTCACACTTCCCAGAGAGGGTCAAGAGCTCCTCATCCCAGCTGGGCTCTGCCTCTTAACCTCCCCAGCAGGGTCCCACCCGCAGAGCTCGCTCCCGCGCCTAGCTCCTGTGTGGACTATATCTCCCTTGTGTCACACGGACACACGCACTCCCCCCCCCCCCCCCCATCCCGATCCCCTTCTTGGTAAGAAAACCGTTCCTACCCTGACTCCAATCCTGAAAGCCTTTGTAAGTGTGGCGCATAATATATGAGGCCTTCTCAGTCAATCAAAAAGAAGGTTCCTTGCAATTAGTCAGGTTTTCACTCGGAGCAGTGCTGGTTCTTAGGCCAAGCTCCCTCCTTGCATTTCACAAGTGAAAGTGCAACCAACAGTCAAGTCTAAAATAAATGCAGAACATTGGAAAATGAGAACAGGAATCAAGGGAATCACAAGGCAGATGTAATATTCCATCCAACACAGGACTTCTGCACTGCACTGACTGTTTAAGGGCCTTGTCGGCCGTAGACTGTCTTGCAGAACTCTCATTGGTGATTTATGGTTATCGATAGTTTGATTTCCAGGAGCATTACTCATTCAGGAAAACCCCCAATAGGCCATGACATGCCTGGCTATAGTGCTGCTGACCCCGGAGCACATCCCTGCTTCCTTGGGAAATGCAGAAGAGAAAGAAAAACCCGGAGGCAAAGAAAGGATGAAATTACGACAAACCAAGAATGGGCTGGAGCAGTGGTTTAATTAAAGCCGACACCACTTCCATTGACCATGAGAGCAACGACTGAGCGGAAAGGAGTAAAATCAGAACTAAGACAAAGGAAAAATAAGGAATCGTACAAGGATAAAATGTGGCATCTGATGCCGCACAAGTCATGAAATGTCTTCAGCACCTTTCCTGCCCTGGCAGCTTGACTGAGGTCATCAGTGGGACACATGGGGAATGAGTCATCGTGCACTTGTGTCTTCTGTGCTGAGATCTATTTTTTTAGGGTCGGGTAAAGGGCAGGTACAATGCTGACCTCCATGTCAACTATTGTCTTGATGGAGTAACAGCGCTTGGTTTTATCTCGTCATACTGAGGATAAATAAACCAGCTGCTAAGAAATGAAAAAACAAAATTCATATTTAAAATTAGGAACAGAAAGCAAACCAGTTCTAGTTGGTATTCAGTCTGAGCCCCTAATAGAACCAGGGAGGAAAAGATGGAAAGATTGGTTATAGAAAGTCAGATCAAGACGTGGCCTGGAAACAAGTCTGGTAACACGGAGTTGTTCTCAACTCCAGTTGGAGCCCCAGATTCTCCCGGCCTGGTTATTTTTGGTCAGGTTTGGTTGCAGGTAGTTCACAGGTTTGCACTTGCCCAAAGAATCCAGAACTGCACGTGCAGTACAGTAAAGTTCAATTCTTTAAAAAAAACCAACACAAAAATCACTTTGGCATGTGTCATCCTTTGCCATGAATGTTGCTGAATAGATTCACAAATCTAACTATGTATTTGTTCCACTAGTGTTATAGCCACTAACGTGTCTACCAGGAGGCATGTGTGGGAATATAGACACAGGAGAGACAAACCCGTGGCACTATAATGTTTATTATGTAACCCCCGGCTGTCATGGTAGAACCTGGATAACTGTTCCAGAAGCCACATCTCATACCTCTACTTGGATAGACACTGTAGTTATTCTCTCAATTAACCTTTTCCAAGGTTTCCTGCGTGGGGAGTGTTCCTTTCAAGGCCTTCACATTGCTCTTTACTTTCCCCATAAATTAGTCACTTGTACACAGCACTGATGATCTCAGTATTATAGAATAATGAAGTCACTACTCGATAAGACACAGGAGAGTTAACTGGCGGTTTCCACTTTTTCTCTTCTACTGAGAAGGTGCAGATAATGATTTAAAGTCTTTACAGCTGAGTGCTTCATTTTACAAGATGAAACCAATGCTTTTAGTAGGTTTGTGACTTCTTACAGTCTTTCTTAAGGTCAGACGTTAATTCAATTTAAGTAGTTCATTTAATTTCTTGATTTTTTCCTTCCCATTGGATCTTAGGGTAAGCAGGGTACTTCCCTCCCAATGTAGATGAAGTATCAAAGAGTACTTTTTAAAAGTTCTTTATCTCCTACCTCCTTCTGTAGTATATAGGGCGATCCCTTTTTCTGCCTCTTCAATGGATATTCATGGGCCGTGGATGTGGTCCATCTCCTCTCCTTCTCTCCTTTCTTCTTCCTCATTCTCTCAGGATTCTTGTGATCTCAAATTTCTCTGATAGGAAGGAAACCTCCTCCTTTGGATTAGAAGAAAAACTCGAAATAGCTTAGTTGAGGCCAAAAGGATTTGGCACTCCAAAACAAAAAGTGGAATGAGAGGGTGGAAAGAAACTCTCATCCAAACCACAAGTCTCCAGGGAGCTTAAGACATAGAAACGTGAGAGCACAGCACAGGATATGCTGCCTCCTTGAAAGTAAAAAGGATCCAGAGGAGCAAAATGGTGACCTCTTTAGAAAAAACCTGGGGACACCACCATTTCCAGCTGCCACAAGTGGAAACTGCAAACCCAATAAGCTACCAACCTGCTACCCCCATACCAAATCTATACTCCAGTCCAAGCATTAGTAGGGTATGAACAAAATCCCTACACCTATAACCCTGGTATATAAACAAAGCACAAAAGCTATAAAAGATATGGGAGGAGACAACAACAAAATCAATCAGCTCAAAAAAAAGTGAAACAGGTGTCTAAAAAGCAAAACAAATCAAGGGAAAGAAAGTGGAAAGCGATGACTACAAATGCTCATAGTTTGGGCAACAAAATCCCAGACCTGCAGGCCCTAATGGTGGAGGCAGACTTGGACAATGTTGCTGTCACGGAGACGTGGTTCACAGAGTCTCATGATTGGGATGCAGCCATCCCGGAATATAACTTGTTAAGGAAGGACAGAGAAGACAGGAAAGGGGAAGGAGTAGCTCTTTATGTCAAAAACAATATCCAAGCAATTGAGCTGCAAGGAATGAGGGGTAGAGAAAAAGCATTATGGGCCGTCCTAAAAAAAGATGATGGTGCATCCTTTTTTACTGGCGTGGTTTACAGGCCTCCGACTCAATCGGAAGAACTTGACAGAGATCTGGTCGAAGACATCCATAAGGTAGGAAAGAAGGGAGAAGTGTTGATTGTTGGAGATTTTAATCTGCCGGACGTAGACTGGAGAATCCCTTCTGTGGAATCTAACAGTAGTAGAGAGATAGTGGATGCCCTGCAAGGGGCTCTGTTCAAACAAAAGGTAATAGAACCCATGAGGAAAAATGCAATATTTGACTTGGTGCTCACTAACGGGGAAAATATCTCTAATGTCCAGGTGGGAGCCCACCTCAGCACTAGTGATCATCAAATGGTATGGTTTGATATCGCAAATAGGATGCAAAGAAGTCACACGAAGACCTGGATTTTCAATTTAAAAAATACGGACTTTGTCAAAATGAGGACATACCTGGATATAGAATTAGAAGACTGGGAGAAAATGGGTGAGGTGGAACAACAGTGGGCCAAACTAAAAAGAGCAATTACAAAAGGCAACAAATCTATATGTTAGAAGAGTAAACAAAAGTAAGAGAAATAAGAAACCAATTTGGTTCTCAAAGGAAGTGGCTGATAAAATAAAAGCAAAAAGATCAGCGTTCAAGAAATATAAAGGATCTCAAAATGAGGAACACAGGGAAGAATATCGCTTGAAACGGGGAGAAGAAGAAGGAAATCAAGAAAGTTAACAGTCAAGCGGAAGAAAGGATTGCCAAAGAGGTAGAGGAGACAAAACATTTTTCAGATACATCAGAGAAAGGAGAAAGCTCCAAAGTAGTATAGTGAAATTGAAAGGTGACAAGGATCGGAGAGAGATAAAGAAAAGGCAGAAATATTAAACAGTTTGGTGTTCACTAAAGAAGACCCTGGAGAAGGACCTTTGCTGGTTGACAAAACCATTGGTGGAGATGGGATGGATGAAACTCCGTTTACAGAAGAGAATGTAGGGGAAGAGCTAGGAAAATTGAAAGTGGACAAGGCCATGAGGCCAGATGAGATACATCACAGGATACTGAGGAGCTCAGAGATGTGCTGGCGGGTCTGCTGTGTGACCTGTTCAATAGATCCCTGGAAACGGGAGTGGTGCCGAGTGATTGGAGAAGAGCGGTGGTGATCCCGCTCCACAGGAGTGGGAGAAGAGAGGAGGCCAGAAACTACAGGCTGGTTAACCTCATCTCAGTGGTGGGTAAATTTATGGAGACTTTGCTGAAGGAAAGGATAATGAACTATCTACAGTCGGGAGGATTCCTGGACCCCAGTCAGCATGGATTCACTAGGGGAAGGTCCTATTAGACAAATCTGATGGAAATTTTTGATTGGGTGACAAAAGAACTGGATCAAGTCTTGCCTCACAAATCTGCTTCACTTTTTTGAAGGAGTTAATAAACATGTGGATAAAGATGAACCGGTAGATGTCATGTACTTGGATTTTCAGAAGGCGTTTGACAAAGTTCCTCATGAGAGGAATCCACTACAACGCCTAAATCTCTTTCCTCATGAGAGGAATCCACTACAACGCCTAAATCTCTTTCTTGGGATGTAGCACCTAATATGGAACCCATGCTATAGTTACACAATGGTTCCATATTAGGTGCTACATCCCAAGAAAGAGATTTAGGCGTTGTAGTGGATAACACATTGAAATCATCGGTTCAGTGTTCTGTGGCATTCAAAAAAGCAAACAGACTGTTGGGAATTATTAGAAAGGGAATGGTGAATAAAACGGAAAATGTCATAATGCCTCTGTATCGCTCCATGTTGAGACCGCACCTTGAATACTGTTTACAATTCTGGTTGCCGAATCTCAAAAAAGATATAATTGTGATGGAGAAGGTACAGAGAAGGGCTACCAAAATGATAAGGGGAATGGAACAGCTCCCCTATGAGGAAAGACTAAAGAGGTTAGGACTTTTCAGCTTGGAGAAGAGATGGCTGAGGGGGGGATATAATAGAGGTGTTTAAAATCATGAGAGGTCTAGAATGGGTAGATGTGAATCGGTTATTTACTCTTTCGGATAATAGAAAGACTAGGGGCCACTCCTTGAATTTAGCATGTGCCACATTTAAAACTAATTGGAGAAAGTTCTTTTTCACTGAACACACAATTAAACTCTGGAATTTGTTTCCAGAAGATGTGGTTAGTGCAGTTAGTATAGCTGTGTTTAAAAAAGGATTGGATAAGTTCTTGGAGGAGAAGTCCATTACCTGCTATTAACTGAGTTGACTTAGAAAATAGCCACTGCTATTATTAGCAATGGCAACATGGAATAGACTTAGTTTTTGGGTACTTGCCAGGTTCTTATGGCCCGGATTGGCCACTGTTGGAAACAGGATGCTGGGCTTGATGGACCCTTGGTCTGACCCAGTATGGCATGTTCTTATGTTCAAGGAAGAGCACGTGATGTGATCTGCTTGGATTTCAGCAAAGCTTTTGATATGGTCCCTCATAGGAGTCTTGTAAATAAAATGAGATGCTTGGGAATGTGTGCCAAGGTGGTGGCCTGGATTACAAACTGGTTATCGGACAGAAGATAGTGTGCTTGATGGTGAATGGAACCAACTCTGAGACCGGTGTTAAGAGGAGTGCCACAAGGATCAGTGTTGGGACCAGTTCTGTTCAATATCTTTGTGAGCTACATTGCGAAAGGGATAGAAGGTTAAGTTTGTCTATTTGTGGATGATACTAAAATCTGCAAAAGAGTGGACATGCTGGAAGAAGTAGAGAGAATGAGAAGTGATTTAAGGAAGCTTGAAGAGTGGTCAAAGATATGGCAACTGGGATTCAATGCCAAGAAGTACAGAGTCATGTATCTGGGGCGTGGTAATCCAAAAGAGCTGTATGTGATGGGAGGTGAAGGGCTGTTGTATATGGAGCAAGAGAGGGACCTTGGGGTGATAGTGTATAGTATTCTAAAGACGGCGAAACAATGTGACAAAGCAATAGCTAAAGCCAGAAGAATATGGGGCTGCACAGAGAGAGAAATAACCAGTAAGACAAAGAAGGTGATAATTCCCTTGTACTGGTCATTGGTGAGGCCTCACCTGGAGTACTGTGTTCAGTTCTGGAGACCGTATCTCAAAAGGGACATAGACAGGATGGAGGTGGTCCAGAGAAGGGCAACCAAAATGGTGGGTGTGTGTGTGTGGGGGGGGGTCTCCATCAAATGACTTATGAGGAGAGGTTGGAGGAGGTGCAGGGGAGATATGATACAGACCTTCAGATACTTGAAAAAAGGTTTTAATGATGCACAATCGACAAACTTTTTCCATTGGAAAGAAATCAGTAGAACTAGGGATCACGAAATGAAACTCCAGGGAGGGCAACTCAGAACCAATGTCAGGAAATATTTCTTCATGGAGAGGGTGGTGGATGCCTGGAATGCTCTTCCGGAGGTGGTGGTGAAGACAAAAACGGTGAAAGATTTCAAAGGGGCATAGGATAAACACTGTGGATCCCTAGAGGATAGAAACGAAGAAATGAGTACATGGGGGTAACTTGCTGGTGTGGTGGTTCTACCTTTAACAAATAAGTCACAACTCACAACTCCATCATTGTTCTCTGCTTCAACGGCAGGGAGAAAGGAGGAAAGGCAATTATTGACAGCAAATAACTAGGACATTGAATTTTACGGACTGAGAGAAATGAACATAGGGGTAACTTGCTGATGCGGCTGTTACTACCCTTAATCAATAAGCCTGAAACTCTTGATGCAACTCCAACATTGCTCTCTGCTATGGCAGAAGGTAACAGGGAATTGGACTCTAACAGCAATCAACAAGGGCCCTGACTTTGACGGTCTGGAAACTGATAAGAATGGGGGACTTGTATGGCTCAACAGAAACTACCATAAACTTGCTGGGCAGACTGGATGGTCCTTTTCTGCCGTCATTTCTATGTACGTAAAACCTACAGTAAGCCAGGTCGGCAGAGAAACGTCTTCCTGTGCTTAGCTACCAGATGAACCGGATTATCTCTCATCCAAGCCAGCCAGTTTCCCCACTTTTGCTAGCAGTGAAGGAAAGAGGATACTGGTGTAGTCTGATGCTATTGCTGATGTTGCTGTACTCTGTGTGTAGCTTATTTACACAACACACACACATTATTTGCAAGGGCCACACTAATCTTTCCAATTAGCAGTAGAGATTATTTGATCCATTGCTTGGCTGAGCCGGCTCAAGTAGCTGGTTTTCTCTTGCAGGAAACAGGGAACGATAGCTCCGCAAGTCTTCAGAATACACTGTCCTTGAGTTACTGATTTAGCTTGTTAGAGGGCTGAAGGAAGTCACTTTCTGCAGGTGATTGTTAGAGCTCCATGTTCCATGCCAAACGTCCTTTGAAGCTACTAGGCATAATTTCTTTTTTTTTTTCCTTGTGGGAAAGTAACTGTTTTCACGATGTTATCCAGAAGTGCATACCGGCACAAAGGTGGAAAGAGGCTGACAACTGACTAGGCCTGACTATTAATTCTAAGCTAATGCTCATGTCCACCCCAGCGCTGCACTATACTAACCCTAATACTCAGTGGTACATAAAAAATACTTTCACAAAATACTTAGATTATTTCAGTTGCCACAATTGGATCTTACAACTCTTGCAACTTCATAACATAGAGGAAAAGACCTCAGAATATGAGCAAGACTAGTCAAAAAAAAGTTAAGAACTTGCTACACACATTCCAATCATCAGTCATAGAAACTTCCAACCTTCCTTTTATTCAAATGCAAAAAATGTTTTTATGAAATTTTCCTATATCTAAAAAACATAACAATGCCCATTTCAGTTCACAAATTTTTCTTTGCATTGCCGACGTTGGCCAGTGTTTCGGAGACAAGGCTTCTTCAGCGCATTAATTATTGTTGAAAATCCAACGGCATCTTATTACCGGAGCAAGACGCTCTCACTATGTCATTAACTTTCACTGGCTTGTTGTGTTTGGAGTTATACAAGCACGTCTAACCCTAATACTGGCATACTTTCATCACTGCTGTGCATTTTTGAAAAATAAATAGTAGAGCTAAAACTGTAGGATTGTAAGTGAATCATAGGCCCACTGAAGAGAATTAGAAGCAAAGTAGAACGTCCTGTCATGAAGGATTTTTGTCTAAGCAATTGAAACTTTTTTTTTTGAAGATAGCAATGCTTGGAAACCACT
Source organism: Rhinatrema bivittatum (assembly GCF_901001135.1). Lineage (NCBI taxonomy): Eukaryota > Metazoa > Chordata > Amphibia > Gymnophiona > Rhinatrematidae > Rhinatrema > Rhinatrema bivittatum. Next base: position 1,054,501 of record NW_021820270.1, on the reverse strand, counting down.
CTAATGACTCAATGGTAAAGAAACCATCGTAGGGTGGTGGATCTGGGTCCAAATCCCAGCTTTCAGCTTGTGCTAGTCCTGCTGAAGTAGCACTTTTACAGTTTTGCGTCACAAAGCTGAGTTGTATCCAGTGCTGGCTGGAGAAAGATATTCAGTCCCCTCCACTAGGAGCCACGGGAGCTGCACTTACCCGGCTCAAATGTAAGAGAAGATTGTGGGCCTTATTAAAAAGAAAAAAAAGACTTTTCCTCAAATGGAAGAAACCTTAGGTGGCAACCTGGGGAAATGCACAGGGGTTCCCCCGTGAGAGGGATCTGAAGGCAGTGACAGCTACTGTGAGAAGCAGAAATGGAAAAAAAACATAAAAACCGATCAATGGTAAGGTCGATCCAGTGAGAAAGCAACCTCTGGAAAGAAATGCAGCAGTTACAGATGTAAGAGAGAGCACAGCTGGCTCAGTATCCTATAGCGAGGGCAATGCAAAGTCATGGGGGGGGGTCTTAGAAATCTGCCCCCCCTATCCGCACATACAGTTACACATGTAGAGCCCAACGCTGGGCGCAGATAGAGGAGGCCTTCCTACAGGCCGAGCTAGGGAGGAATCAGCACTTCCGCAGCCAGGGAGGAATTTTCAAAAGGATTCAAACTTGTAAATGCAACTAGAATTGTAGCAATTTCCAAAAGCCATTTACCCGCATAACATGCAGGTATTTATTTATTATTATTATTATTATTACAGCAATTTATATTCCACCCATTTTACAGAATTCCTGTTCTGGGTGCATAAATCCTACGCACAATTCAATGGCACATATTGTAGCAATATTCAAAAGCCCACTCACTTGCTTAAAGCGCATTTACACACACAAAACCCAGTTTTAAGTGTGTAAATGTTTCTAAAATCAGGCCTCAGTTTTCAAACATAATCCGGAAAACGTCCTCACACAAATGGCAGGCACATGTCATAAGAACATAAGGTTTACCATACTGGGTCAGACCAAGGGTCCATTAAACCCAGAATCCTGTTTCCAACACCTGGCAGGATCCCCAGGGGAAGATAAGATCCCAAGCTGCTTATCCCAGGAATAAGAAGTAGATTTCTGCAACGCCACCTTAATAATGGTTAATGGACTTTTCCTCCAGGAACTTGTCCTAACCTTTTTTAAACACAGCTACGCTAATAGCTTTCACCACATCCTCTGGCAACGAATTCCAGAGCTTAATTATGCATTGAGTAAAAAAAAATATTTTCTGTTATTTTAAATGCATTTCCCAATAACTTCATTGTGTGTCCCCTGGTCTTTATACTTTTGGAAAGAGTAAACAACTTATTAACATTTACTCGTTCTATTCCACTCATTATTTTATAGACCTCTATCATATCCCCTCTCAGCCATCTCTTCTCCAAGCTGAACAGCCCTAACCTCTTTAGTCTTTCTTCATAGGGGAGCTGTTCCATCCCCTTTATCATCTTGGTCGCCCTTCTCTGTACCTTTTCTAATTCTGCTGTATCTTTCTTGAGATGTGGTCACCAGAACTGCACACAGTACTCAAGATGAGGTTGCACCATGGAGTGATTCAGAGACATTATGATATTCTCTGTTTTATTCTCCAGTCCTTTCCTAATAATCCCGAGCATCCCATTTGCTTTCTTGGCTGCTGCTGCTGCACACTGAACAGAAGATTTCAACGTATTTTCAGCGATGACACCTGGATCCTTTTCCTGAATGGTGACTCCTAATGTGGAACCTTGCATTGTGTAACCATAATTTGGGCTACTTTTCCCTAAATGTCTCATTAAATTTAATTTTCCATTTGCATGCTCAGTCTCCCATGGTCCTCTTGCAATTTCTCACAATCCTCTTATGATTTGACAACTTTGAATAATTTTGTCATCTGCAAATTTTATCACCTCACTTGTTCTCATTTCCAGGTCATTTATAAATATATTAAGAAGCAGTGGTCCCAGAACAGATCCCTGGGGCATCCACTATTCATCTTTTTCTATTTAGCTCTACTCTCTGTTTTCTATCTTTTAATCAGCTCACAATCCACAATAGTACACTGCCCCCTATCCCATGACTTTCAATTTTCCTAAGAAGTCTCTCATGAGGGACTTTGTCAAATGCTTTCTGGAAGTCCAGATACACTGTATCAACTGGCTCACTTTTATCCTCGTTTGTTTACTCCCTCAAAAAAAATGTAGCAAATTTGTGAGGCAAAACTTCCCTTGGCTGAATCCATGTTTGCTTTGTCCCCTTAAACTAGTGGTTCTCAAACTTTTTCCCAATGTGACACACCTGACGGGCAACACTCACCTGTGAGACACGCTGCTCATTACAATCCACGGTGGAAATATAAAATAAAAGCCCAGTATTATTTTTATTGTTAAGGATGACAGAAGGGAAAGAAAGTACTCTGTCTGAACAGAAATTACATAAATAGTAAACCAGAACAGCACCTACTTTCAGCACTCAAAGTAGCCACCTTACTTAAGAAAAGGCAATACAAAGCATTACACCGGGCCTTAAACCACCAATATCAGAAAAACAGAACAAGCCAGGCTGCTATAGAGCCCTATGCAGAAACTACACGCCAACAGAATACCTCACCTCAGTCACATGTGCTGACCCTCACCTAACACAGAATAAAGAGACCATAAAGCATAAATAGAAACATGCAGCCCAAAACTGAACTGGAAACCGCAACAAGCCAGAGACTCTGTATGCAATGCAACAAAGGAAAAAGAGAAACATCACCGGTTCTCATTAAACAAATCAAGAAATATAAAATCAATAGCAGGAAAACCATTACTAACAAAAAGAACAGATTATTTCAAAATGGTTGATGAATGAAATATCCAATAATTAAAAACTCAAAAAATTTCCAGACACCAATAAAATATTTCAAAACAGCAGCTATAAAGTCCAAATAATTAAAAATAATGAGATAAAAATGCTTTGGTCTCCATACTTAGGAACGTTTGGTATCCAAATGCCCTGAGACTGTTTTGAATTAGCAGAAGGGGAGTTACTTGCAACTTTCTCCTTTCAGTCACACACAAACACTCTCTCTCTCTCACACTGGCTCTCAATCACACACAGACACACATGCTCTCTCTCTCACACTTATATAGGGTCACAATCATACATTTACACACATGCTCTCTGTCTTTCTCAAAATTACACACACAAACAGGCTTTCAATCACACACACATGCTCTCTCTCTTTCTCTCACTTACACACAGGCTCTCAGTCACATACTCACATGGTATCTCTCAATCACACATGCTCTCTCTCACTTATGCACACAGGCTCTTAATCATACATTTACATACATGCTGTGTCTCACACACAAAGGATATCAATCACACATTGACACAGGCTCTCAATCACACACACACACAGACTCTCTCTCACACACACCACACAGGATCTCAATCACACACTTACATACATGCTGTCTCAAACACACATGCTTGCTCACTCACTCTTTCTCTCTCTCTATCTTACCCCCACCCCAAAAAACAACTGGTGGCAGCAGCAGAGCAGCAACCTCATCTTCCAACCCTCATAGTCTTGAGAAAGGTGTCCCATCGGCCACAGGAGCTGACGTTTTTCCTCTTTTTGCGCTGGCCTGATGCTGCTTGCACTTGTAAATTACCACGGTCTCTTCTTCCTGCGTGCACAGCAGCTGCACACCACTTCCCCTTCTGAGCCACGGTGGCGGGAAGAAGAGACCACGCTGCTAGTGCCGCTGACTCCAGCTACCCTGTCGTGTTCCGCCCGGGCTTATCAGCATTTCAAGCCCAGGCGGAAGAAGAATTTGCATCTCTCAGTGGTAAAGGGGAGCAGCTGGACCAGTGGGGGACTGGGAAGCGTGGCGACACTCCTGCGTGGGCTTGGCGATATACCAATTCAGATTCGCTGCATTAAACTATGCTTATCTATATGTTCAGCAATTTTGTTCTTTATGATAGTTTCTACCATTTTGTATGGCACAGACATCAAGCTCACTGATCTGTAATTTCCTGGATCACCCCTTGATTCCTTTTTAAAAATTGGCATTACATTGGCAACCCTCCAGTATTCAGGTACCACAGATGAAGTTATTGATAGTTTACAAATCCGCAATTTCACTTCTCAGTTCTTTCAGCATTCTGGGATGTATACCATCTGGTCCAGGTGATTTGCTACTCTTTAGTTTGTCAATTTGCCCTAGTACATCTTCCAGGTTCACTGAGTTTTGTTTCAGTTCCCCTGAATCATCACCTTTGAATATCATTTCTGGCAAGGGTATATCTCTCACATCTTCCTCAGTGAATACTGAAGCAAAGAATTAATTTAGTCTCTCTGCTATGGCTTTGTCAATCCCTAAGTGCTCCTTTTACCCCTTGATCATCTAATGATCCAACTGACTCCTCCACAGGCTTTTTATCTCGAATGTACCTGAAAATGTTTTTATTATGAGTTTTTGCTTCCATGGCAAGCCTCTTTTCAAATTCTCTTTGCCTTCCTTATCAGTGCTTTGCATCTAACTTGCCAGTGCTTATTCTGTTTCCTGTTTTCTTCATTCGGATCTCTTTTCCATTTCTTGATATTCTTTTACATATTAAAGCCTCTCTCACCTCACCTTTCAACCATGCCAGTACTCGTTTAGCCTTCTTTCCACCTTTTCTAATGTGTGGAATATATCTGGTCTGTGCGCACATTACTTTTGTCTGAGTCAGTTTTCAAAGGAAACTTTTTTTCCTTTGGAGATTGGTGTAAAGTCAGTGGATAAAAAGCACCTGTGGACTTTACACTTCTGCCCACAATTTGAATGTCTTTAAAATCACGTTTTTCTAATTTGGCTTTTAATTAGTTTGTCGGCCAGTTGTTCTGATTATTGGATGTTTAGAGGTTTGGGAGGATGATTTTATTTTTGTTGCTAGGACTTATTGTTGCCAATTTTGTTTTCATTGGTGACAAGATATTAATTTGAGGTTAAGATGTCACTTGTTGGCTGTATGTGACTATACTTGATTCATGTCTATAATTCAATGCATATCCAGCATAGCTCTCTGCTTCAACGGCAGGGGAGAAGAAAAACTGATACTTCACGCATATCCAGCTTAGCTCTCTGCTTCAACGGCAGGGGAGAAGAAAAACTGATACTACACGCATATCCAGCATAGCTCCCTGCTTCAACAGCAGGGGAGAAGAAAAACAACCAATAAGGGCTGAATAACACAGTCTGGGTAAAACAAATAAGCATGGGTGTAGCTTGCTTATTGCGGCGGTTACTTCCCCTACTACCCCTAACTAATCAAGCTTGATATTTCACTTGGATGCAGCTCCATCACTGCTCTCTACATTAATGGTGGGGGTGGAAGGGAAATAGAACCAAAGAGCTAAGAGAAACAGATAAGTATGAGAAAAAAATGTGTGAAGCTCGCTGGGCAGACTGGATGGGCCATTTGGTCTTCTTCTGCCGTCATTTCTATGTTTCTATAATTCTTTCTGTACATCTCCTGGGGCTTTCAGGATAAGTGGTTAATAAATATAAATAAATACAAGTTGCACCCTATATGCATTCATCTGTATAGAAAACTTGAATTCTCAACTTTTTATTGAAGCCAGGTGTCTCTCAGGGTAATGTCTCCGAATGGGCTGATTGTGAACATACCACGATAGGAGTGATCTCAGTCTCTCTAATGCTCTTCTTAGTGCTCTTGCATCGTGCCAACCACGGCTACCTTTTGGAACTTGTAGGGTGTATTGTGAACAGGCAACATATCAAGGCTCTTTTCAATCAAGCTGGCGACACCCAATACAATCAAGAACTTTCTGTATCCTTCTGCCACACTTTCTTGGTCTGGATTGCATCCTTTGGTACTTGATGATCTGTCTGCATTTGTGCAGAACAGTCACTTAGTATTGACGCTTCAAGTAGCAATGCTGTTCTTGGGGGATTAGCACATTTTGTCTGCCAAAAAACGGTGAAGAACTGCATCCTAAAATGTGCCTTTAAAGAATCGAGCAATATGTCAGAAACTCACTTCATGATGATGCAGCCCAGCAGCGAGACACATTAGCTGTTCTGCTAAGCTATGGCTTGCGTTCATCCACTGAAAGAGGGTAGCCCCCCGGGAAGCAGCGGGAGATCAGTCTGAAGCTTAGTCTTGAGAGGGCTTCTTTTCGTGTCCTTGGCCTTATCCTGCCATGGACTTTTTGTTTTGTTCTTGTTGGGTTCTACTGCCCTCCCCCCCCAGTGTGGATTTAATCTGTGGCGTGAGAATGCCTCAAAGTCTACCAAGTCCCACTCACCTGGAGAAGGCTTGGGGAGGATTCTTATTGTCCCCAGGGACACATTTATCACATTTCCCTGAAAAGCAAGGATGTGTAAGAGAAGCTACTAATCAATTGCTGAATTTCTTAGGGGAACAGGGTCTGAGGGTATCCAAGGCTAAGCTACAGTATGTGGAAAGAGAAGTAAAGTATTTAGGACATTTAATCAGTGAAGGAAAGAGGAGAATAATCCCTGAACGGAAACAGGGAATAATAGAACAGCCAGTACCAAAGACAAAGAGAAGATGGAGAAAATTCCTAGAACTAATAGGATACTCTAGGAGGTTGTGGATAGATTCATATGCCCAAAAAACCAAGCCCCTTTATGGTAAATTAATAGGAGGGAACTAGTTTACAGTGGACAGAGGAAGAAGAGCAGATACTAGAAAACCTAAAGAAAGATTTAATCTCTGCCCCAGTTTTAGCCTTGTCCTCCTTAGACAAACCTTTCCGTTTGTCTGTAACAGTAGATGATGGAGGTTCTTACACAGACAAGGGGAGGAGGGAGAGACAGATAAAACACAGGATTGTCTGGATAGAATTGAATATCAGACTAAAGTCAGAATGGACCTGGCTGATGGACCCTTACATAAGGGAAGGAGGTTGTTTGTAGATGGGTCATCCAGGTGCCTTCAAGGGAAACGGCGTAGTGGGTATGCCATGGGGGATGGAGTAGTAGAATCAGGGAGACTGCTGCCTAATGCTTGATCAGCACATTTTACTTTCAGAAATTAGCACCTACACAAAGGTAGGCGTTGATTTCTTTCTGCACCGGGAAAGTGTACACCCTCCTACTTAATATCATGGCTATATTAAGCTGGAGGTCCCAAAAGTTAAAAATAATCAAAAATTAAAAAAAAAAAAAATTTTAAATGGGCCCGCGGCTCGAAAACCGGACGCTCAATTTTGCCGGCATCCGGTTTCCGAACCCTTGGCTGTCAGCGGGTTTGAGAACCGACGCCGGCAAAATTGAGCGTCGGATGTCAAACCCACTGACAGCCGCCGCTCCTGTCAAAAAAGAGGCACTAGGGACGCGCTAGTGTCCCTAGCGCCTCTTTTTACCGCGGGCCCTAATTTGAATAATTTTATTTACTGAATCACGCGCACAGGAGAGTGGCCTGTGCGAGCTATTTTTACTGTATCGGCCCGTATGTAAGGGGGTCCCATATGAGTGGAATGCGTGAGAATTAGGGTTTGAATGTATTGAATGAGGTGAATGAAGTATGTAAATTCTTTGAAAAATATATGTACATTTATGTTATGATATATGTTTAAGATGTTTTAATGAAGTATTCATTAATGTATATTGTATAATTAAGTCTGACATTTTGTAGAGTTTTGATATAGTTATGGTAGTGATTCCTTCAGTGTTCGTGTAATTGGATTTTGGAATCCATTATGTATTCCTTCTTGTAGTACAGGACTCCAGGAAAGCCACTTAGCATGTAAGAACCTAATTGAACCTTCAGTTTTCACAATTCAGAGTTCTGCAGGCCTTGTTTGTCTTCTGATGTTGGGCATCTCTAATGATATTGATATTGTTATTATTTTTTATAATAATATTATTGGGATGTTATTAGGATTTTTGTTATTGTTTGGCAATGTTGCAGTCTGAACTTGTTGGTGATCGTCCTATGTGGCGATGTCCATGCAGGTAATATTTATTTATTTTCACATCCACAACTCGCCCCCTCCCCCATAGTCCAAGGGTGGGAATACATAACATAAAATACATTTCCAAAAAACAACATAATAACAAATACTCGACATAAAATCTCTCAAACTAATCACCCAGCTCTCCATCCAGGTAACAAGGAAATCAACATGCAACCAGACAGCACGCTTCACCACCAGATATTGTACACAAATCATAGCCCATTCCCAGCCTAATTAAAAATAACAATCTGTTCAACTCTGCGTCGCACTGCTCTTATTCTCCACCTGTCTAATCATTTCTCTTAGGTGATTCTTACTGCGTGATGCAATGAGTATTTTCTTTTTATTATTGCATTTTTTATTTGATTGTATGTCTGTCATCTGGATGCGCTTGTGTTTAGCTTGCACTTTGCCGTGAGTAACACTGTTAAAGGTGAATAAGAAACGCAAATAAATCTCATGACAAACAATGACACAGACCAGAAATATCAAACAATGGCACGGACCAGAAATATGCACAGATCTGCCAGACTCTGGGTTCCTGCGGCACTGAAAGCAGTGGTTACCTTGGAGTTCTTAACTCACTTGAGCGAGAGGATTGACAACGAGACAGAAGGATGGTACCAGAAATCATGTTCTGGCTACTTAATCGCAGAGGACCATAGAGGTTTCATTTCACTGAGATCCAGAGACCTGGAACTCACCGCTGACACTGTCCACCTGCCTAACCAGTAAAACCCAAACCACTAACAGGGCTGCTCCAAAGAGCTGAGCCCTCCATCTCTGGCACGAAGGGGACTGAGAGCAGCCAAAGTGAAGCGAACAGATCTGGGCGGCTGGTGCCAGAGAGAAGGAGCAGCTGCTGCTTCACACAGAGAGCACAGTTTTCCCTCTCTCTCTCTGGCTTCATTTTGGGTTATTTGCCTGAGGTAATAGCTCTGATGTGGCAGATTATATGCTCCTCGTGCCTGTCAATCTGACATTGCACAAAGGAGACCAAAATCTCACTGGGACATTTTGTTTGGGCTCGGCCCTGTTGCTTATGTAGGGGGTAGAGAGGGGTAGCCTAGTGATTACAGGATTGGCCAGGGAGGGACCCGAGTTCAAATCTTGCTCCTTCCATTGATACTGAGCTTGCCTTGGGTCCCCACTTAGCTTGTAAGCTTTTCAGGTCAGGACTTGCTCTACCCGCATTATAATGTGTTTGAGACAGAAAATGCACCGGAGAAACCCTCGGAACACCTTAACGGTCCGGTCCCAGCTGCCTGCTCCCGGCCCATCTTAAGGCAAGGCATTCTGGGTACAGGGCAGCCCCCCCCCCGAGGAAGAATATAGAGCTTAGGCTCAGGTGGAAAGCAGGCAGAAGCCCTGGGTGAAGAGCGCAAGGCACCTCCTGCAAAGACAGCTGCCCTGCTGCTGGGTATCTGAGAAGCACTGCTGAGGTAAGCAGCTTCCGCTATTCATTTGGCTAAATGGTAAAGTTTGTGTAAAAGACAGCTGGAATGCAGACTGAAATGTGTACTCCAACCAGCCGCAGACCGCGCGAGCTGTGTCACAGAACACGGGCTCTTGTTTTCCCTGCCCTGGGAGAAGAGCACAAGGCAGCTCCTGCGAAGATAGCTGACCTGCTGCTGGGTATCTGAGAAGCACTGCTGAGGTAAGCAGCTTCTGCTATTCATTTGGCTAAATGGTAAAGTTTGTGTAAAGACAGCTGGAATGCAGACTGAAATGTGTACTCCAACCAGCCACAGACCGCGCGAGCCGTGTCACAGAACACGTATAAACGCCAGCATAAGCATGCCACGTTCCTGTTTGCCATTCAGGGCTCTTGTTTTCCCTCCGGCTGATGTCCCCCTCTTAATAAATATAAGCTTTCCACAAGCCCGACGCCACATCTCTGTAGCCAATGGGATGCGAGACACGAGAGCAGCGGGAAAGAAGGCCGACCGCAACCTTTTCCACAACCAAAAACGTTTGGCAAATCCTACTTTGGGTTTTACAGCACACACAGAGCCTGCGATTTTCCAGCAGCCCGCGTAACACAGCAAACACGCAGGCACGTTGCACCAGTCTTCAAAGCAGACCCACGCTCATACCTTGAAAGTTATCCCGGCAGATCCGCACCCGCTGAAACGTCCACAGAAACTCTCTCTTTAAAGTCCCAAAATATTGAACCCTTCCCAGTCTCAGTCCCCAGGAAAGCCTCTGCTCCTTGCAGGTGAATTCGCGAGCAGACGTAACACGCACACGTGGGTTTACTCCCGCACCGGGTAGACAACTCCATAAAAGGTCATCTCTGCACCTAAAACGTTGCTTAACCCATTGAGGTCCTCTGTGAAAATTAACCCTCATGGAGTGCCCTGAACATCAAACTCTACAAAACGCTAGTGCAGAAAGGCACACAGGACCCATCCAGTAGGCCCATTTCCCTTTCCTTTTGCACTACCGCGAAGCCTTCTTTAACCTCGTTCCACCGCAGCGAAGAAGCAGTCTTGCAGGCTACGCTCCCAAGGTAGACCTGCCCGCGTTGCGCATTCCAGATGCATCGCGCTACATTTATTTTATTTATTTATTTTATTTATCTAGTTTTATATACCGACATTCGGTTTCGCCATCATAACGGTTTACAAAAAATACAAAGGTTACAAGGTTAAGGAGGATAACGAGGGTTTCAAAAAGGTTCAAAATCTTGTTAACATGGGGATATCACATAGAAGTTAGTTGTTGTTCAGTTTTTTACGTTTCAATTCTTTGCTATAATACATCGTTGTGTTGACTTTCATTTTTCTTCAGGTTAGATTGGAGGGGGTTGGCGTTGTGTTGTTCATTGGGTGATTTGGTATGCTTTGGTGAACATTTAATCAGTCGAAAGGCAATTCGCAGCTTCATGATCTCTTTTGTCCCTGCTCCACTGGTCACTAATAATCATGAACTAACTTTGGGGAGTTACGGGCTCACCATGGCCAGAAATCGGGAGGCACTCTCTTTCACTGTTTCTGCTTTATTTCATCTACTCCCTTGAGGGAGTATAGAGGAAACTCGCCCAGTACAGGACTGGCCATAGCTATCCTGCCCGGTCCTTCTTAAGAACCAGCTTAGCAAGGAATTATGGTCCCAGGGGATGAGAAAAGTCAGGGCCCAGGAGAAGACAGGAAGCCATCATACAGGCATACCACGTATGTTTGCTAAGGTAAGCAGCCTTTTGTTCTGTATTTTTCTGTTTATAAATAAATAGTCACTATGAAAAACGATGCAAACGTACGTAACCCCCCACTTCTCAGCCCCAGAGAGCACTGGATCCAGTCTACGAGGGTGGGGATAAGTCTCTCCGGGGTCCGTGGAATGGTGCAGGAAATCCCGCAAGGCCAAACTGGGTGGAGGTTACCTTCCAAAAATGAAACACGGTCCAAACAGAGCTTGGTGCTCCAAACAGAAGAGAGGTTACTTTGAAAAACTAACCACTTCAGCAGATACAAAGCAAGTACAGTCCACAGCAAAAAAAAGAGTAGAAATTCCAGTCACAAAAACTACAAATATTCCTCCAACTTATTTCCCAAAAATCCAGATCTTATACTTTGTAAGAATCTTCCCCAGGCTTTCTGTTGTTCATAGAAAGATGAAAGAATCTTTCTTGCTATTGCTCACAGTATTCATACTCACAACTGACCCGAAGAATCCTCCCCTTGCCTCTGGTAACATACTAAATGACAGCAGATAAAGAACGAAATGGGACTTCCAGTCTGACCAGCAAATCCTTTTAGGGTAGTAACTGCCACCTCCACGCAGGTTACCCTCAAGCTTTCTGTTATAGGTAGTAACTGCCACTCCATGCAGGTTACCCTCAAGCTTTCTGTTATAGGTAGTAACTGCCACTCCACGCAGGTTCCCCCCAAGCTTTCTGTTATAGGTAGTAACTGCCACTCCACGCAGGTTCCCCCCAAGCTTTCTGTTATAGGTAGTAACTGCCACTCCGCGCAGGTTACCCTCAAGCTTTCTGTTATAGGTAGTAACTGCCACTCCACGCAGGTTCCCCCCAAGCTTTCTGTTATAGGTAGTAACTGCCACTCCGCGCAGGTTACCCTCAAGCTTTCTGTTATAGGTAGTAACTGCCACTCCGCGCAGGTTACCCTCAAGCTTTCTGTTATAAGTAGTAACTGCCACTCCACGCAGATTACCCCCAAGCTTTCTGTTATAGGTAGTAACTGCCACTCCACGCAGGTTCCCCCCAAGCTTTCTGTTATAGGTAGTAACTGCCACTCCACGCAGGTTCCCCCCAAGCTTTCTGTTATAGGTAGTAACTGCCACTCCGCACAGGTTACCCTCAAGCTTTCTGTTATAAGTAGTAACTGCCACTCCACGCAGATTACCCCCAAGCTTTCTGTTATAGGTAGTAACTGCCACTCCATGCAGGTTACCCTCAAGCTTTCTGTTATAGGTAGTAACTGCCACTCCACGCAGGTTACCCCCAGGCTTTCTGTTATAGGTAGTAACTGCCATTCCATGCAGGTTACTCCCAAGCTTTCTGTTATAGATAGTAACTGCCACTCCACGCAGGTTACCCCCAAGCTTTCTGTTAAAGGTATAAACTCCCACTCTGTGGATGTTCCCCCCTGCAGAAATGTACATTTTAGGTGTAACAGAGGTTATTTCATTACCTCATTTCCATTCTCTAGTCAGTAGGGATTCTCTGGGTTTGTCCCACACCCTTTTGAATTCCATTAACATTCTTGTCTTCACTACCTCTTCCTTTCCAAAGGCCCTCCAAATGACTGAAAAGGCAGGCCAGGAGTCCTTTTCTTATAGTTCCTTTCTCTCATCTCTTTTACTTCACACAGCTCAGCTTTATGTCAGATCAGACCAACACCAAACTCTGCCAAAACTCCCCTGCTATACCTCATGGGAGTCATATTTTATACTCCCCTATTTCTCCCATCCCATCTGAGGGAAGATCTACCCACTCACGCTAGTAAATGATGTAGATTATTATTATTTATTAGATTTAATATATCGACTTGTAAAGAAGATGTCCAAATGATGTACAGTCAAAACAAACATAAAATCATATCAAAGTCTAAACAAACAAGGCATACAATAAAACAAACTGTATACATAAGGCCAAGTAAGAAATTAGCAGTCAAAGGCCTGGCTGAATAGCTATGTTTTTACGGACTTCCAATTTCATATAATCTGATTCCACACAGATGTCCAGAGGGCTGGGGCTGATAACTAAACAATGACTCTCTTGTGCCCTAAAGCCTGATAAGGCTTTTTTTGTGAAGAGTGCAGAGTGCGAGAAGGAGCATAGGGAATCAGAAGTTCAGAAAAATGAAGAGGGAAGCCAAAATGAAGAGCAGGAAGCGTTAAGCATAAGATTTAGAACCTGATTCCACGGGTTATGGGTAGACAATGAAGAGTTTGTAGAACAGGAGTCATGGGATCGAATTTCTTGAGACCAAATATGACTTTGGCGGCTGTGTTTGCAATAATTGAACTCCCTTTGAACCTCTCGAGCAAGAAAATTCCCAAAGTTAACAGCACAGACTTCATGACACTTCTGAACCCTTAGTGAACCCTCCAGTGCTGAAAAGGTCCTCTCCAAGTCAGCAAATCTACCCACCCTTTGAAGTCCTGGTGAACCCTCCAGGCTGGAAGGTCTGCATGTTAAAACATGGCCTCACTCTAGTATACTCTAGTGGCCAAGCAGGGGCTACACATGGTACTGCATGAACGTTTAAGATCTATTTACCCTTTTAGGGCTAGATTTATCCATTTTGAGGCCAGAAAGGAGACTGAATTGTAAAGCTATTTGGGCAGCCCAGCAAATAGCCCAGCAAAAAGTTATTTCAATTAAAAGCTGGAGCAGAGCCTGGATGGAAGGCCTAACGGGTAAATAGGCATTTACGGAATAAATATTTAACATCGTGCATAAGTTAGCCAGCAAATATGTACATAAATTTACACTGATTTTCAAAGCATAAATCCTCTTTGAAAATTATTCTGACAAAACTATCTGCATACAATTACACCTGATATTATTGCTGAGAGAATTTACATGCATACTTTTTAAAATAAAAAATCACGTGTAAGTCACAACCCTGCCCAATCTCTGTCCCCTGGAATACCTCTTCTCTGTGCACATAAAAGTATGCAAATACAGTATATTTTGGTCACACAATTTTCTTTTTTTTTTTCCTCTCTCTCTATTTAGGGATGTAGCAAAACAGGATATCACATAGGAAACATAACAGTAATATCATGAATCTCAATGATAGAAACCAAGAATATAATGAAATAACATATCTTAAATAATATACAGAATAGAGTAGAAAAAGGCGGGGAAATCAAAACCCCAACAAATGCCTGACCAATCACCATACCTGTCTGAAACACTTATTCACCCCAGCTCCTTAGGAATCAATGAAGAAAACACCTGCCATAATACACAGAGAAAAAATTAAGAGGATGAGCTATAGTTACATGGACTTCTGAAGACATAAAGGAGATATTGTACTGCTATTGTTTTACACACAAACCCTATATTTAAGTCAAAAGGGTTTACAAAGAGAGCAGATCAAAAACTGGCCGAAGGAGGGAAACTATTATTAGCCATAGAAGTGTTAGCAATAGTAGAATTTCCCACAGCAGTACGGGTAGGAAAACTATAAATATCTGTACTAGTAAGACAGGAGCAATAAAAAAATGATGCTAGATAAAGCGAATATATCAGGCTGAGATTCCTGCCTCAGAAATAACCAGGAAAAACCACATCTTGCAAGCAGGCAGGCACCAAACAGATGCATATGTTTATGATACTCCCGCGCTGACTCTGATTTTTCTCCTTTTTTGTACAAAAATATGCTATGAATGCTGCAGGTTACCCGAGGCAGTAGGGTATTTAACAATAGGACCAGCGCATGGATGTGTAGTATAGCATAGAGAAGAACAATCATCCTTTCTCTCAGGCTCTGGTCAGTCAGCTACCAGAATGAGAGAAGAGCAGATTACACCATGAAATGACAGGCAACCCAGCAAAGAGCAAATCCCGCCAGACAGGATGAGTGGGGCCCCCCGAGTCTGAACAGCTGAAACTGCTAGCGCACAAACCTGCTACGCTCAGCGCCAGGCAGGAAACCAGCTGAGCACGTAACCTATGGCCTTATATTTGGCCTACTGTTTGCACCTGGAGGGGTACAACTGCAGCCGCCACACACCCGGTCCAGTGCAGTCCAGTTGGGTTCAGACGGCAGAAACTAAAGCGGATGAGCCACTGAGGCCATCCTGATCGTGAACCTCCGATTCTGAGGGGTCAGCTGATGGGGTAAGACATTTCCTTATCTTTGCATAGGGAGGCAAAGGCAGACACGTCATTCTGGCTGTCAAGTTACCCTGCAGTATCTAGTGTTATAGGGACTACATAATAAAGTTTAGTTATCTCCAGAGCTCTTGGGTCTGTCATTTAAATTTCCACCACGCTTCCCGTATAAAGCTGCAGAAAGCAAGAGATACAGATTTAAGATCTCTCACTGGAGAAATCAAGGCAAAGAAGTGCCGGAAAGATGAGGTCTTAAAACAACTGATTGCTGATGCAGAAAGAGGGAGAGGAGCACCAGAAGAGAAGTGCCTGAACAGCCTGAGCAATTGAGGGAGTTACCGGATGAGATATCAGTGAATGGTAATGATGCAACTCAGGAGACGACAGCAATGCAAGACAAGCCAGGACACAGAGGGAATAGAAAAAGCCGGAGAGAGACCGGGAGCTGGCGGTTGAGCTCTCGGCCTATGCAGAAATGGAAACGCACGCTGGGGTCCAGGAGGAAAGATTTTCCCCAAGTTAAACCTGACCCCCAGAGCACAAAGCATGATTTATTTATTTAAATGCTTTTACATCCCGCCTAATTCAACATGAGACATTCTAGGTAGGTTACAGAATTAAAATCATAAAACATCATCCTCCTAACAAAAAAAAAAAAACCAAACCATGCACAGGCAATAAGACAAGTAAGATAAACAAGGTCATATCCTGCTTAAAGGCACCTATTGATATCACAGAAATAAGTTGGATACATTATTGTACAGCAAAATTCATCACTGAGAAGGTCCTACCAACAAGGATAGAAGGGAGAAAAATAACTCCTCCTTGGAAAAAAAAAAAATGAAATCACTGCGTCAAGTACCTCAAAGGATCGGGGACACCAAGAAATAATGAGAAGAATCCAAAACCTCCAGCTGAAACTTGCCGCCCTTACGTTTATATGCTCCGATAACAAACCGGAAACAACCTCAGAAGCCCAGGAGCTGGTGGAGATGTGAGGAAAAGCAGAAACGAGAGACATGAAGCAGGGGCGGACTGGCCCCAGTGCGCCGCTCACCTTGGTCGTGCGAGGACACCTCTCATTGGTTGCTTGCTGTGTTGTGTCCCCACGGTCTGGGGAATACAGCGTGAAGGGCCTAAAGAGGTTTCCAGAAGAACCTAGCAATACAGGCAACCAAAGGAAGAAGAGAGACCCGGACCACTGCCAGAGCAAAAGAAGAGAGACCTGACTATGGGCAGAAATATAAAGAAAAAAAAAGAGAGAGGCACCCGGCTGCAGCCGAAACGAAAGATTCACTGAGGGCTGCTGCCAGAGCGTAGGCCGGCGGGGCTGAAATGAAAGGAGAGACTCCCTGGGGCCACCAATGGGGCCACAGTAAATCAAGAGAGACCCAGCTGCAGGCCGGTGGGGTGAAGAATGAGCAAAGGCAGAAAAGTGTGAGAGAGATTGGGAGTCTGTGAGTACGGAAAAGAGAGAGAGACTGTGTGCCTGTGAGAAAGAGAGATCGGGAGCCTGCTTGTGTGTGTGTGTGTGTGTGTGTGTGCCTGTGAGAAAGAGACTGGGAGCCTGCTTGTGTGTGTGTGTGGGTGCCTGTGGGAAAGAGAGATCGGGAGCCTGCTTGAGTGTGTATGTGTGTGGGTGCCTGTGAGAAAGAGAGACTGGGAGCTTGCTTGTGTGTGTGTGTGTGGGTGCCTGTGAGAAAGAGACTGGGAGCCTGCTTGTGTGTGTGTGGGTGCCTGTGAGAAAGAGACTGGGAGCCTGCTTGTGTGTGTGTGGGTGCCTGTGAGAAAGAGACTGGGAGCCTGCTTGTGTGTGTGTGGGTGCCTGTGAGAAAGAGACTGGGAGCCTGCTTGTGTGTGTGTGGGTGCCTGTGAGAAAGAGACTGGGAGCCTGCTTGTGTGTGTGTGGGTGCCTGTGAGAAAGAGAGACTGGGAGCCTGCTTGTGTGTGTGTGTGTGAGTGCCTGTGAGAAAGAGAGACTGGGAGCCTTGCTTGTGTGTGTGTGTGGGTGCCTGTGAGAAAGAGAGACTGGGAGCCTGCTTGTGTGTGTGTGGGTGCCTGTGAGAAAGAGAGACTGAGAACCTGCTTGTGTGTGTGGGGGTGCCTGTGAGAAAGAGAGACTGGGAGCCTGCTTGTGTTTGTGTGGGTGCCTGTGAGAAAGAGAGATCGGGAGCCTGCTTGTGTGTGTGTGTGTGTGTGCCTGTGAGAAAGAGAGACTGGGAGCCTGTTTGTGTGTGTGTGGGTGCCTGTGAGAAAGAGACTGGGAGCCTGCTTGTGTGTGTGTGGGTGCCTGTGAGAAAGAGAGACTGGGAGCCTGCTTGTGTGTGCGTGGATGCCTGTGAGAAAGAGACTGGGAGCCTGCTTGTGTTTGTGTGTGGTGCCTGTGAGAAAGAGAGATCGGGAGCCTGCTTGTGTGTGTGTGTGTGCCTGTGAGAAAGAGAGATCGGGAGCCTGCTTGTGTGTGTGTGTGTGTGTGCCTGTGAGAAAGAGAGACTGGGAGCCTGCTTGTGTGTGTGTGGGTGCCTGTGAGAAAGAGACTGGGAGCCTGCTTGTGTGTGTGTGTGTGTGTGTGTGTGCCTGTGAGAAAGAGAGACTGGGAGCCTGCTTGTGTGTGTGTGGGGGGGAGCCTTGAGAAAGAGAGACTGGGAGCCTGCTTGTGTGTGTGTGGGTGCCTGTGAGAAAGAGAGACTGAGAACCTGCTTGTGTGTGTGGGGGTGCCTGTGAGAAAGAGACTGGGAGCCTGCTTGTGTTTGTGTGGGTGCCTGTGAGAAAGAGAGATCGGGAGCCTGCTTTTGTGTGTGTGTGTGTGTGTGTGTGTGTGTGCCTGTGAGAAAGAGAGACTGGGAGCCTGCTTGTGTGTGTGTGTGTGTGGGTGCCTGTGAGAAAGAGAGACTGGGAGCCTGCTTGTGTGTGCGTGGGTGCCTGTGAGAAAGAGACTGGGAGCCTGCTTGTGTTTGTGTGGGTGCCTGTGAGAAAGAGAGATCAGGAGCCTGCTTGTGTGTGTGTGTGTGTGTGTGTGCCTGTGAGAAAGAGAGACTGGGAGCCTGCTTGTGTGTGTGTGGGTGCCTGTGAGAAAGAGACTGGGAGCCTGTTTGTGTGTGTGTGTGGTGTGTGGGTGCCTGTGAGAAAGAGAGACTGGAGCCTGCTTGTGTGTGTGTGGGGGGGGAGCCTTGAGAAAGAGAGACTGGGAGCCTGCTTGTGTGTGTGTGGGTTTCCTGTGAGAAAGAGAGACTGAGAACCTGCTTGTGTGTGTGGGGGTGCCTGTGAGAAAGAGACTGGGAGCCTGCTTGTGTTTGTGTGGGTGCCTGTGAGAAAGAGAGATCGGGAGCCTGCTTTTGTGTGTGTGTGTGTGTGTGTGTGTGTGTGTGTGCCTGTGAGAAAGAGAGACTGGGAGCCTGCTTGTGTGTGTGGGTGCCTGTGAGAAAGAGACTGGGAGCCTGCTTGTGTGTGTGTGTGTGGGTGCCTGTGAGAAAGAGACTGGGAGCCTGCTTGTGTGTGTGTGTGTGTGTGTGGGTGCCTGTGAGAAAGAGAGACTGGGAGCCTGCTTGTGTGTGTGTGGGGGGGAGCCTGAAGGACTGGCTGCTGTGTGTGTGTGTGGGTGCCTGTGAAGAAGAGACTGGAAGCCTGCTTGTGCGTGTGTGTGTGTGGGTTGCCTGTTGAGAAGAGAGACTGGGAGCATGCTTGTGGTTTGTGGGGGGAGCCTTGAGGAAAGAGCGACTGGAGCCTGCTTGTTGTGTGTGTGGGTTTCCTGTGAGAAGAGAGACTGGAGCCCTGACTTGTGTGTTTGGTGGGTTGCGGAGCCTGTGAGAACGAGAGACTGGAGAGCCTGCTTGTGTGTGTGTGAGGTGGCGGTGAGAAGAGAGATTCGCGGAAGCCTGCTTGTGTGTGTGTGGGTGCCTGTGAGAAAGAGAGACTGGGAGCCTGCTTGTGTGTGTGTGTGTGGGTGCCGGTGAGAAAGAGAGATCGGGAGCTTGCTTGTGTGTGTGTGGGTGCCGGTGAGAAAGAGAGACTGGGAGCCTGCTTGCATGCATGAGAGACAGATTGGGAGTCTGCGTATGTATGTGTGAGAGGGAGAAAGGAGAAAGTTTGTGTACCCTCTTATCTTCTACTAATAATCCAGAACAATCTTAGGATGAGTGGAAATCAAATATTCCCATGTATGGAGAGCAGGAAATTTTGTTTTTTTAACCTTGCTATTTTTAATTATTGGGTGTTATTTGATGTGTCTCCCAAACACCTCCAATATTTGAAATAGTAGATTAAAAAAAAAAGTATGAGTTTTCAATTATTGGATAATCTATTTAGCAGCTGTTTTGAAATATTTGGGGTGTTTTTTAGTATGGCTTTACTCATGTTTTATATTGGCTTTATTGTTTGATGTTTTATAAGGAATGGTAATATTTCTATTTTTCAAATACAGTGTCTGGCTTGTTGCAGTTTCCAGTACAGATTTTGTCTGCATGGTTTGTTTGTTTTTTGTTATACTTTGTGGTCTCTTTATTCTGTTTTGTTGAGGGTCTGTCTGTATTCTGCCTGTGCCAGACCAAAATGAGGTATTTGGTTAGGATATAGTTTCTGTGAAGGGATCTATAGCAGCTTTGCTTGTTCTGTTTTCTAATAGTAAGTGTATTGACGTTTAGAGCCTGGTTTTCATAGGTAGGGTTGTTACTGTTTGAGTGCTGGCAGTCAGTGCTGTTTGATTTGGGGATTTACTGTATTGCAAGTGCAGGTTAGTTTACTCCTGGGCTTTCTTAAGGCCAAGCCTACACCCAACAGGCCTAATGCTATATGAGCTCTGAGCGTCTTCCTTTGTGCAGGGTTTTGTGATTGGCATCACAGCGGTGCCTGTAAATATGCTGTGCATGCTGTGATATTTTCATGTCAGAAGGCTGTACTTTGAATGTCCATTTTCACAATGCACCATTTTTATTTGTGTGTGTGTGTGTGTGTATATGTGTGTGTGTGTGTGTGTGAGTGTCTGTGTGTGTGTGTCTGTGTGTCTGTGTGTGTGTGTCTGTGTGTGTGTGTATATGAGTGTGAGTGTATGTGTGTGTGTGTGTCTGTGTGTGAGTCTGTGTGTGTGTCTGTGTGTGTGTGTAGGGTAGGCCTGGGAATGCACGGCTGTAAGGTTTCCCTAGGGTGCCTAATACCCATACATGGGAACTTTTTGAATTGTGGTCACCCTGAGATTGCTGTTGATTAGTAGAAGGTGGTGATGGTGGGGATGGGGGGAGATGGAATAAAATGCATCAGCTTTCTCTCTTCCACTGCCTCCGCCACCCATCTAATCCACACTTTCTCCCCCCCCCCCCCCCCCCCCCCATCACCTGCCTCGCCCCAGTGCTCTCTTTGCTCCCTCCCTCTATAAGTCTCAGCTCCATGATCTTACGCATCCCTCACTCTGCCCTTAGCCGAGTGACTCCCAAGTCCTGGAATCACGGCTGCAGGCTGAGTTTTCTGTGTGTGTGCGTTGCAGCCAGGGCCAGTGCGTCCCATTAGGTGAACTAGGCGGCAGTGAGGAGTAGAGACTCAGCGGGCCGTGAGCGGCGCCCATCCTGCTCGCAGCTGAGAAAAGCACACACGCACACACACACACAGACACACACACACACACTCACTCACACTCACATACAGACTCACACACCTACAGACACACACACACATGCACACACATACACACATGCACACACACACTCACTCACACATACACTCACAGACACACACACACACGCACACACATACACTCACTCACAGACACACACAGCTACAGACACACACACACATGCACACACAGACACACACACACTCACACACACACACATGCACACACAGACACACACACACACACTCACATACACACACTCACACTCACATACACACACACTCACACACACACACACACTCACACACACATACAGACACACACATACAGACACACACACACACACATACACACACACACATACACACACACACATACACACACACACTCACACACACATACACACACACTCACACACACACACACACGCACACACATACACACACACACTCACATACAGACACACACACACACATGCACACACATACACACACTCACACTCACATACACACACACACACTCGGTGGGGCACTAGTGGCGTCTCAGCGAATGAGGTCGGGGCCGGGACCGGGGGGGTGGGGGAGGGGGAGGAGAGTGGGCGCAAGGCAGAAGGTTCGCCTCGGGTGCCTAATACCCTTGCTCTCCCATCCTACCTTCCCTCCCCCCACCAACTCCCTCCTGCCCCTTCTCCTACACTCCTTAGCATTTCTAAGCTGCTACCAGACATACGCAGCGCTGTATAAATACACATAAGAGACCGTTCCTGCCTTGCGGAGCTTACAAGAGGAACAGGACAACTAAGAGAATTGTGGAAAGTGGTTAAAACCAACAGTAATACGCCAGGAGAGCCAGGGAATAAGATTCAAAAGCTGCCTGAAAAAGGTGGTTTGTTTTAGATTGGATTTGAATACGGTCATGCAAGGAGCATGGCGCGTCGACTCAGGAAGTCTACTCCAAGCGTATGCCGCGGCGAGGTGGAAAGCATGGTCAAGGGATGGACGAGAAGGGCATGGAAAAGAGTGACCAGCCCATGAGCAGATGGCCAAAGGAATGAAAGCACTTATAGGTGAGTAAGCGGAGCCTGAACTGTATGCGGAGGCGGAGAGGAAGTCAGTGACGTGACTTGAAAAGTGTGTGGTGGGGGGGGTTACATGGGTGTAGCGACATTAACGGAAGATAAGTCACGCAGCTGAATTTTAAGTGGATTGTAGTGGAGAGAGAGATGGTTCGTTGGGAGATCCGCGAGGAGCAGGTTGCAGTAGTTTAAGCGGGAGGTGAGGAGTGTGTAGACAAGGGTTGTAATGCTGTGCTCAGAAAGGAAGGGACTGATTTTGGCACTGTTCTAGAGAAAGAAGCAGTATGTTATAGCAGTGTTTTGGATATACGTAGAGAATTGAGAGAGAGGAGTCAAGGCTGAGAAGTGACCCAAGGTTACAGGCTGAGGGGACTGGGAGAGTGACACTGTATCCCTATCCCGCTGGAGGTATAAAGATTATTTGTGAGATTCCTGAAGGCGTTATTGTTATATACAGTGTATAAGTGTAAAGCAATTAAGTCCCCCATTTTTTGTCGCTTTGCTAAGAAATATATCCCACAGTTTAAGGGGTTCAGGGAATCGAACTGGACAGACTACCAGTCAATCAGAAATATTCAAGCTGTTCTCCATTTAACTCAAGTCTCCCTATTTGCCCAATTTGAATCTTTTAGATCTCGTTTGAATCTGAAGAAAACATAGATCTGAATCGATCCAAGGTGATCGGCAAAAAGAAGTTGAGGGCCAGGGTGAGCTCAGGACCCAGGCCAGTATCCTGTTTCCCAGGTTGATAGGGGCTGGAGATGCCGTGGAGGACGTGCTCACTGCCAGCCCCAAAAGTTTGCCGCCTAAATGTTAGAGCCTGATCTCGTCCTAGAAGCTCCTGATTACTCGGAGTTCTGCTGCTATGGGATGGTCACAGGAGCTGTAAATCTTCCACTCATCTACAGATTGTAGGTGCAATGACATTTGTGGATCGTTAGTGTCTCTAGGACCGAAGGCTAAATCTGTAGCCCAAGAAGTGAATAAGAGTACTTGGTGAATTCGGTACCAGACAAAACAGGAATGGTGATAGTGAACCTCCTTGAAATTTTCCTCTTGATGTTAGGAATAACATGTTGTCCATCTTCATAATTCGGATGGCATGTAGTCTGCCATTATTTCATGATAACCTTGACATACTCCATCAATCCAAGGTTCACGCTGTACAATTTATCGTCCAAGAACAGAAGATGATATTGGAATCTTTTTTTTTATAGTGGTTGCATGCTTTAGTGAGGTTTTGACTATTTATACAGCTGGTCATAATGATTCTGTTCAGCATCCACTGATCTTTGGCTGAACGTGCTCCTTTCTTTCACCGTGATGTTGCTAGAGTCTATCTGGGTCTGTTGAAGGGGAACAGCTTGTAGGCTGGAGGTAGGCAGAATACTGGTTGATAGATTTGGGGATGCGCTCCCTGTTATTAGCCATTGTGCTGTTAGCTCTGGCTGTCTGATCAATTGGTTTTTGTAGTTTGCCAGATGTTAAATGTTTGAGGCCAACGTTGAGTCCTCCATCAACGGCTGGGGCTTTTCTGAGCTTGGCTTCCAGCTCTTCCGTTGATCCTTCAAGCATTGCATAGTTTGGATGCTTGCTTTTTCTCTGCTCTCCTGCATGCTGAGTGGCCATTCTGTGGGACGCTCGTATAAATCTCTTGCTGAGTGGCCATTCTGTGGGACGCTCGTATAAATCTCTCCAGAGCGGCTTGGCCAGCTTTGGTTGGTAGTTTTTTAACTGCACTCAGGTTCCTGTAAAATTACATTGGGTTCCATCCAGGGGTGGATTGCAGGCAGATGCCAGCCTGGGGGATTTTTTGTGAAACCAACCCACAGGGTATTTGTGACTCACTAATGTGCTCTCTGTGCAGTAGTTGCTTCAGTGTCTTCCAAAAGGACACAGAGCCTGTCCAAATCGAGACAAAAAAAAAGAGTCTCCAACCTAAATTTCAGCTTTTTCATAAAACATGAAGTAGAGCACATCCCAGAAAAGGGGGTGAGCAAACTGAGCTGCAGCCCACACTTCTCTCCACGAGTCGGTTCAGCCCCTCACAAGTTTGGTTACATCTCTCATATATCCTGGGGTCCTGGTCAGCTTGTGACCCAGTTGCCCAGTAATGAGACAACCGCACTGCCAGCCAGTGGCTCAGACACACACACGAGCTCAGCTCAGCCACCGCTACGCAGGCCTCTCTCCTCCTGGCTCACCCCCTCCCTAGCTCGCCTCCACTTCTGCACATTCTCACTGACTGCGCGCTACAGTCTGCTGCTTTTACGATCCCCTAGGCTCGCCTCTGCCTGGAGAGCCGGGGGTCTAGAAATAATCCATACTACCTGCTTCCTACAGAGCTCAAGAAAAAGGAAATTAAGCCCTGGTCAAGGCTGTAGCAGAGGCTGGGGAGAGCCTGGCCCACAACAACAACAACAACAACACAGCTCCAGATGGAAGTCTGCTTTCCCGCCTGGAGCCGGTGCAGCCAGGGCTGGTGCAAGGGTGTTAGCGTACCCCGGGAACTCGGGGAGTTTGCATCAATTGCCGGGAAAACACCAGAAATCTCAGGGCCTCTCTCTACGCAGCTCAGCCGCTCCCCTTCCTCAGTAAGCCTGCAGAGAACAGGAGACGTGGGGCGAGCTTGGACATGTGGGGAGAAACTGGAGTGGGGCTGCAAGCTACGTCACCTGTTTTCCACAGAGACTACAGGCAGCTTGCAGCATCTGTACATAAAATCCATACACACAGACACAAGCGAAACACAAACAGGCTGAGACAGAAAGGCGCATTCAGCTGAACGCACCCTTCTGCCCGCACTTCAAATCACATCTTCTGCGTGCAAGATTTACTGCCCATGCAGCAAAGAGTTCTGCGCATCCCTAAACGGGAGGTACTGCTTAGCGCCCTCGTATGGAAATCCCATGCAAATGAGGGCAGTAGGCAGTGCTCCCCGATGCAGAGAGAGAGAGAGAGGGAGACTGCATCTGGCCAGCTCACCTTTCTTACGGGCCGATACAGAAAAACCCGCGGGAGAGCAGGCGAGCGCCCGCTCTCCCGACGCGCGCCCAGGCCACTCCTGGGCGCGCGATTCAGTAAGAAAAAATATGCTAATGAGGGCCCGAAGTAAAAGGAGGCGCTAGGGACACTAGCGCGTCCCTAGCGCCTCTTTTTTGACAGGAGCGGTGGCTCTCAGCGGGTTTGACAGCCGACGCTCAATTTTGTCAGCGTCGGTTTTTGAGCCCGCTGAGAGCCACGGGTTCGGAAAACGGATGCCGGCAAAATTGAGTGTCCGTCTTCCGACCTGCGAGCCGCGGGCTGATTTTAATTTTTAATTTATTTTTTACTTTTGGGGCCTCCGACTTAATATCGCCATGATATTAAGTCGGAGGGTGCACAGAAAAGCAGTTTTTACTGCTTTTCTGTGCACTTTCCCAGTGCCCGGAGAAATTAGCGCCTACCTTTGGGTAGGCGCTAATTTCTTAGAGTAAAATGTGTGGCTTGGCTGCACATTTTGCTTTCTGTATCGCGCGGGAATAACTAATAGGGCCATCAACATGCATTTACATGTTGCGGGTGCTATTAAGTTGGGGGGGGGGGGGGGGGGTTGGCCACACGTTTTCCACGCGTTAGGGGGAAAATGCTTTAAAAATATCCGCAGATAAGTAGCAACATATCCAGGTAAGTCGTGCCAGCTGCTGCCACTTAAACGGATAAGTACTGACTTATCCAGCCATCTCACAGAGGGTAACAGCTGTGAACAGTTATCCGACTAAGTAGCGGTCACCTGCACCAGATAGTCAGATAGATCAGTATTTATCAGGCTAAGTGGCAGCGGCTGCCGTCACTTATGTCTGTCAGAGTTAAAAACATGCATTGGACCTGTGCCCAATGCACATTTTACTCTTAGATGTATTTTTTTTTTAACTCCAGCTGCATTTGCATATCATTAGTTTACTCCATTGGGAGTTCAAAAAAAATCAATCTGGGCATTAAAAATGTGCCCTGAAAACCAGTTCACAGTTTCTTAATGGCCGGATTAGTGCATCGGCCTGTCAGACAGAAAACAGGAACCAGAAAAACTTCACAAGAGACAGAAACAAACATTTAAAATAGCTGAAAATCTCATCTAATGCAATACATGATTGCTGTTTTGACTACAGTCTGCTGAATGCAAAGGATGTCTGATACGAAAACAAAAGAACAACAGAAATTCTAGAGAAAACCACATGCCCCTAAATATGTTTTACAATATATTAAAAACCCCGGTATAACCTAATCTTCCGAGCAGTGCCGAGGAGAGGAAGAGACAATTACTGGAAAGCTACACATTTTACGAACTCTCAGGATCTCTGGAGTACGCGTCTAATCACTTTAGGAGCAGAATTCCATGAGAGCTTTTTTCAGGCCGCGTTTATTGTCTTGTCAATTTTAACCAGCTTTACTGTGCTAAGTACATTTCCTTCTTTGTCTTTCCTGCGTGCCTTGGCTAGCCCCGTAAACTCCGGAGAGCCAGGGGGGCTTCTCTTCCACGTGTCTGAACAGCGCTGCGTACGTCCAGCCGGGCCCACCCGAATTGTAAGCCGTCGCAATGGAAGAAGGCTGCGCTCGGTGCACCTCCTGGTCTTCTCCGCGGCTGTTTAGCCATGCAATCTCAACTCTTCCAGCCATCCTTCGCTTTCATCCACCAAGCATACGGTTTGTGTGGTCGAGCTAGAAATACTACTCAGCAGCTCGAAACTAAAGAAAGAAGATCATTTATGCATTGCTTGTAGCCCTGGGACTCGAATCACAGATACTTACTGGCTGGGAATTAATGTAGTAAACCAGGTCATTCCTGCTACAGCCATTTTGTACCAAAAGCAAAACCTGAAAAAAAAAATCAAGCACTCTCTGCCACCAATCTGTCTTTGTACATTTGTTTTATAGTATCTATTTCTTCTAGCATATCTGTCCATCCATCTTTTTGACAGTATCTATTCATCTCTACATACAGATATGCTGACAAGTATGCTTTCTGCAGCATGAGAAAAAAAGAAGAGCACAGACTCATATTTTGCTCTTTATTTGACTCTGGAATTTTGTAGTCCTCCTATTTAATTCATGGAGGTTTACAAAATATCTTTTTTTTTTTCATGGATACATATTTATTTACCTCTTTTTCTCTGTTATCAGGCCTCTCATCTTTCTGCCACTTGTGCTGCATCCTGCTTGTGAAAGCTTCACGGTTCTAGAGGACTAATTTGTGAGTGATATTTGGACCTGGAAGGCAGTATATAAATAATTATAAATAAATACATCGATTTATTTAATGTATTTATTATAATTTATTAACCTATCTTTCTGAAAGTAAACTTTCACCCAAAGCAGTGTACAGAAGATACATAAATAACAACATTAAGGTAGATTGGTACAGCTGGCAAACTTTCTTTACATCAGGTAGTGCAGATCTGGATTTGAGAAAACTTGCAATATTGGGATCAGGGTTTTCTGTATGCAGGTTGAAATCTCCATTGATCACCAATTTGTGGCATCAAAGAGACATCGAGGAGCTGGCATATTGAGAAAGAGTTGTATATTGTATTTAGGCTGATTAGGTGGCTTCTTTTTTATTTACGCATAGTATTACATGCAGCACACTTAAATAGTTTCTCATTGAGTATTCTTTTATATTTGGGGCAAATTAATGGTTTCTTTTGCACAGCTGTTGTGGAGATTGCTACAGAGACAACACAATGCCTCTTACGTTTCAGCGACATGATGCTTTTGCCATCATGTCGCTGAAACATAATCCCGCATAGCACATAGTTTGCATGCACCTGTCATTCGGTTGGGAGTATGATCAATTGTGTGCTCAGACCCTGGAGGAAGATATCACTCGAAACGCTGCAGTGTCGGGCTGTGCTTTATTACTGCTGACAAACTAGTTCTTCAACCTCGACAAGGGAAAATTGCATTCACTAAGATAAGTATAATATTGATTTGCACATGCAGACATGATTTATGGAAAAGCAGTTTGAAGAAGACACTTTTACATGAAATGACTCTTGAACATGAGAGCTAGGTGTGATTTTATTTGCATAAAGAAAAATTTCAAAAAATATAGCTCTGAATAATGTCTTGGACTCATGACATTGACCTGATGATTATAACTAAGAGCACATAAGCAGATATAAGACAAAGATTTATTATTGCAGTCCATGTGCTAGTATATGATGGTTCACTAAATCAATTATTCAATCTATGTTTTTAATGTGGTGAGATCTCGTTTTAGTCCATTTATCTAAGGATGGTTTATTTTTGCTGTTTTGAAGTGAGATTTTACATTTTGGCTATTCTGCTTCTGAGCTTGGTTTTAATAGCACTGTTACAGAGACCGGCAGATTCATAGACTGAGCAGTACTTTCCAAAACCTTTTAAGAGTTTGCTCTCTAGCATTTGAAAAATTAAAAGATTCGGTCTGATTGCAGGTATATATTCT
Organism: Rhinatrema bivittatum; assembly: GCF_901001135.1. NCBI lineage: Eukaryota > Metazoa > Chordata > Amphibia > Gymnophiona > Rhinatrematidae > Rhinatrema > Rhinatrema bivittatum. The sequence goes on along the minus strand of NW_021820270.1, from coordinate 1,026,060 downwards.
TTTTTTATAATCAAAAAATTTATTGTACCCATGTTGTACTAACAGAGCAAAACAAAACAGGGCCAACACAAAAGAACCCTGCTCAAAGCTGTCACAGGCACAGGTATAATGATTTTTAAAAAATATTATACACGATAAACTAATTCAGCCTTTTTAATCCCCACACATATTCTTCAATTTGCCCCAACTTCTCCTAAAAATCCCCTCCCCTCCCACCATTCCACTTAATCTTATTCCAGGAGATAGCATGAATAAAGCTATAATTGTTAAAGTAAGGCAGAGATATAAAAATGCACAACCTAGACAAGCGTAATACAAATATTATCCAGGATTTAAATGTGATGTGAACCTTGCCAAGAACTACACTCTTACTTAAAAAAAATCACAGTACTATGTACTGGACTGCCAATTATTCAAAGATCTATTAAGCACTTGTCTCCATGCAATATACGTCCCCCATGCTGCATGGAAGTTAGGGAGAGTATGATGCTGGCTGTCAAGTTACTCATTCGGTACACCTCTTCCAAATGCTGTATGACTGCCTTAATATTCAGGGCATTCATTTTCTTCCAGCATAAGGCGACCTCACACCGGGCCACCAGAGCTGTCTGTTGCACCAACATCTGTGTTGGTTTGCTCTGATTGCTCTGAATGAGGAGCGTTCACATTTCTCCAGATCTGTGCAGATACCATGGAAAAGGGGAAGACAGTTAAGCTGAAACAGATCTTCAATCTTCAGGCCTAAGAATATCCCCAAATATTTGATTTTCTGCCTTGCCAATTTAAATGGATGTTTATGTCTCGGGGGACTGTTCTAACCCAGTTAGACAAGAGAGATTTCATATTTTAGACTTGTCCCAATTGATTTTAAAACCAGAAACTTTACTGAAATCCCCCATCGTTCCTACCACAACCTCGGATTGGTCAAAGTAAATAGCAGTCATCTGCAAATATTGATAATTTATAAGAGGCCTCTTATAAATTATCAATATTTGCAGATGACTGCTATTTACTTTGACCAATTTGCAATTATCTTTATTCTAGAGTTATAAGAGGCCATCCCTATATCCGTTTATTCTAGAGTTATTTCTCACCTGAATAGCAAAGGATTCCAGAAAGATTGCAAACATAAGAGAAGACAATGGGCATCCTTGCCTGGTTCTCTTTTCTACTTGAAAATTTTTAGAATATCCCCCATTAACTTTAATACAGGCCTGCGGGGATAAATAGAGTTTCCTCAGCCTCCACCAAACCCCACTTTCTCCAGAACTCTAAAAAGGAATGGCCACTACACCATATCGAATGCCTTCTCAGCATCGACAGTGAGGAGCAACGAGGAAATATCTCGCTTTTGGGCCCACCAAATTATATCAGCTATCTTTCTAAGGTTATCTGCAGACATTCTCCCAGTTATGAAACCCACTTGGTCCAAATGAATCAGCAAACCAATGATTTTGTTCAACTGATCTGCTAAAATTTTTGCGAGGATGACAGATAAGAGATGTAGGCTGGGAGTTACGATGCAGGGCCATGGACGGAGCAAAGAAGACTTAACACAACAGGGCCCGTTTGCTGCCTTGTGAATAAACGAATGAATAAAATGTCTCACGCATCTCAGGGACATTTCAGAGGTCACACAGCTGCCCAGCATCATCGGCTCTAGCAATGCAGCTCTTGCTGCTGCTTTTCTGATTTGTCTGTAAGAAATACTTCAGACTCCGAGGAATGTAAATACGCAGGTGTGTAAGGATGCTGCCGTTTTATAGGAGAGAAAACCCTTAGTACAGTGATGGCCAACTCCAGCCCTCGAGCGTCACAAACAGGTTTGGTTTTCAGACTATCCACCATGAAAATGCAAGAGGTAGATTTGCATGCACCCTACCTCCATCGTCTGCAAATCTATCTCTTGCATATTCACGGTGGATATCCTGAAACCAGGAGGTGGCCACCTCGCCTTAGTACATCCAGCCCTAAGTTCTGTAAATGATGTCTCCTGTGCCATGAGACGTGTCATTTAAAACATGTTTGCAAGTTGATGCTAAATTGGATCTCTCTCTCTGCCCGAGGCAAAATATAATCTCTGTACCTTCTTACATCACTTGGTACCACAAATGAGGACCTGTTTTATACATAATTTTAGGGCAAATATATCCGCGAATACCTTGGCCCCACGATGCAGTTGTCACAGTATTTTAATGCAGAATTTGGGACAATGCAGGCCTCTCTTATGTCTCCCATTTGTTTTCGGAGGCTCACAAGAAGAACAGACTTCAGTAGCATTTCTATCCCTATTCAGAGAAGAAGGGATGATGGAAGGAAGCAGATGATCAAGACATCGCCTCTATTATTCTCCCTTAAGATCGCATGATACTGAAGTGACAGGGAACTGATTATGGTTTTGCTGTGAAACCATGCAAACTGTCAGAATAAAGCAAGATATAGGATCGTGCGTACCACCGGTGACATTAGTCAAAAGGGCAAAAAGGATGCGATGGCTGGCAGTGATACAGCGTGTAAGCCCTGAGTGGGACAGAATCCGGATGCAGCAGTTCTCCAGGAGAGCTCCTACTTCTGGAGGGGGAAGCAGAGCTACAAGGCCCGTTTGCATGCATCACAATTCCCACCGCCCTTACGTCCTTTCGGAAAGCACCCCAGTAATCTCTCAAGTCTAGATCAGCAATAAATGTGCTGGAAGCTGACTGGTTCCCAAATCCTTTTACTGAGAGTTGATCAAAATGAATGAAATTGTTTGCTGTTATTGGATGTAACATCAATCAATTTATTTATTTATTTGTTTGTTTGTTTTTATATACCGACATTCGATCGAGATATCACATCGGTTTACATCAAAACATAACAAATAAGACAAGAACTGCTTATTCTTACATTGTAACAAGTTAACTTGGGGTAAGGCTAAAAGAGGAACATTTAGAACTTGGAGAACATTTCTAACAAGGATTATAGCATTCTGATGTAGAGAAGCGGTAAAGAGAGGTTAACATCGCGAACTACAAGTAGCAAATAGACACTGATGATGTTAGAGTGAGGGTAAGCTTGATAATAAAATCTATTGAGAGTAGCAGATATCAGTTGATATCAAGTTGATATTAGTTGATATCAAGTTGATATCAAGCAGATATCAGTTGATATCAAGTTGAAATTAATAAATTTGTAACCTTGCTCTTCCAGTAAACGTCTTCATTTGATCAATCCAATTCCCTAATCATTTAACTCCTCCACCTTTCCAATACTCCAGTTGAAGGAAATGTGTAAATCTTCTTCCAGTCTCCCAAATTGACAACAGATTCTTCCCACTGTGGAACAGCCAGATTAGAAGTCCCAATTACTTAACAAAATGTAAAGTGCCAAGTCTCAGATCTCTTCTGAAGTCTTCTCTCTTTCTGGCAGTATGAAAGGGGCACGCTCTTCCCAAGCGGAGGACACTCGAGTCAATAGTGAATATACTTTTCAACAAAACCTTAACTCTTCTACTGGATGTGAATCCGTTCCTCTGTGATGTCTGTGAAAAACTCCTCTCCCTCGTGAATGATTCCGAACTGGAGCCCTGGTACCATGGGCACTCAGTCCAGAAAACCAGAAATGTAAAAATTGTACTCAAAGGGGGCAAACCAACAAGAGACAGGAAGGGTGGACAAAAAAAAAAACTTCCTTCCCCCTTAAAATGAGACAATTAGTAATGGAAAAAAAACAACTCAAAATTGGAACAACTCTGCATCGGATCACCAACTGGTCTATTCACTGGAGGTGTTATAGAGAGGAGTGGATCTGCCCTAACACCAGGCCTAACCACGCACAGGGACTCCCCAAAGTCCTCCTGACAAGAGAGACCTGGGCTCTCGCAGAAAAGGGTCAGTCAGAAAGGCTAACCCACAACAGGAAAATGAAACTAAGAATCTACTGAAGTCTACGAAAAATCAAAAAGAAATTCTCCTCAGAAATATAGAGCCTAAGATGGTGGCAGGGGCTTATAGTGTACTAGAGCACACCATCAACCGCTCCCACATGGGGGAGTCAAAACCCAGCCTCTACTCACAAAATCTCACTGAAACTCACCAGCAAGTTAGTACAGGAAAGAGTCCTTACAAGTGGAACTACAGTGATCTCCTGTCTAGTAAGAAGCTCTTGGAACAATGCTCCACTTCTGCTGTTCAAAACGGCTGGCACAGAGGTGCGGCCTCCTTATGCTGTAAAGTGGTTTTCTAGCAATGGAACATGGACTGTAGATAAACAGCAACTGGCCCGTCCACTCTGCCCAGCTGAGATGTTTCCATTGCTTTTCTATCAGTGTTGGTATATGAGAACATAAGAACATGCCATACTGGGTCAGACCAAGGGTCCATCAAGCCCAGCATCCTGTTTCCAACAGTGGCCAATCCAGGCCATAAGAACTTGGCAAGTACCCAAAAACTAAGTCTATTCCATGTTACCGTTGCTAGTAATAGCAGTGGCTAGTTTCTAAGTCAACTTAATTAATAGCAGGTAATGGTCTTCTCCAAGAACTTATCCAATCCTTTTTTAAACACAGCTACATTAACTGCACTAACCATATCCTCTGGCAACAAATTCCAGAGTTTAATTGTGCGTTGATTGAAAAAGAATTTTCTCCAATTAGTCTTAAATGTGCCCCATGCTAACTTCATGGAGTGCTCCCTAGTCTTTCTATTATTCGAAAGAGAAAATAACCGATTCGCATCTACCCATTCTAGACCTCTCATGATTTTAAACACCTCTATCATATCCCCTCATACAGATTCCCATATACAAACCAGCAACATCTCTCTCACTCTCCCACTAACATCTTCCACCTGATCTCTCATGGTAACCTAGGAAAGGATGACAGATAAAGACCCGAATGGTCCATCCAGTCTGCCCAGCAAAATGTTTAGAGCTGTAACTGTTGCTCCATGCAGGTTACCCCCCCCCCCCCCCAATGCAGATATATTATAGCTAAAGTAACCACAGGTTACTCCATTTCTTTATTTCCATCCTTTAGCCACTAGGGATCCTCTGTTTATCTGGTGAAGTCCAGTCCTGGGGTCTTCACCACCTCTTCCAAGAGGGCATTCCATACATCCGCAAGCCCATCACTGCCTCCATGTGTGTCACAAGTATGCCCAAAGCCTGCCATAGTGCTGACCTTCGCTGATAGGGCCATTTTAGGCCTTGTCATCTTTCTCTTTGATTCTTACACGACCAATACCTAATGCAATACCCAGGTCCCCTTCCATGTCTTGTTACCAAGTTTTGCTACGGCCATGTCTTGTTACCAAGTTTTGCTACGGCGGTTACTACCCCAAACCAAATGTGCCTGATACTTCACTTTCGATGCATATCCAGCATGGCTCTCTGCTTCAACGGCATGGGAGAAAGACTGATACATCACGCATTTCCAGCATAGCTCTCTGCTTCAACGGCAGGGGAAAAGAAAACCTGATACTTCACGCATATCCAGCATAGCTCTCTGCTTCAACGGCATGGGAGAAAGACTGATACATCACGCATTTCCAGCATAGCTCTCTGCTTTAACAGCAGGGGAAAAGAAAAACTGATGCTTCACGCATATCCAGCATAGCTTCAATGGCAGGGGAGAAGAAAAGAGGATTCGCACTCACAAAGCGGGGAGTAGCTGGCTTGTTACGGCGGTTACTACCCCAAACCAAATGTGCCTGATACTTCACTTTCGATGCATATCCAGCATGGCTCTCTGCTTCAACAGCATGGGAGAAAAACTGATACTTCACGCATATCCAGCATAGCTCTCTGCTTCAACGGCAGGGGAGAAGAAAAACTGATACTTCACGCATATCCAGCATAGCTCTCTGCTTCAACGGCAGGGGAGAAGAAAAACAACCAATAAGGGCTGTATAACATAGTCTGGGTAAAACAAATAAGCATGGGTGTAGCTTGCTTATTGTGGCGGTTACTACCCCTACTACCCCTAACTAATCAAGCTTGATATTTCACTCGGATGCAGCTCCATCACCGCTCTCTACATTAATGGCGGGGGTGGAAGGGAAATAGAACCAAAGAGCTAAGAGAAACAGATAAGTATGAGAGAAAAAATGTGTGAAGTTTGCTGGGCAGACTGGATGGGTCATTTGGTCTTCTTCTGCCGTCATTTCTATGTTTCTATGTTTGTAATAATCCTAACAGCCACTGAAATTGGTGAGCCTGTTGTCTGAAATATCTGAGATCTCTCCAGATTTCGCCCCCAGAGACCCAGGGGATTTGCTTCAGTTGCTGAGGGAATCACTAAAAAGCTCAGGGCCTTTCTGATTAGTGCTCCAGCCACTCCCCTTCCTCAGTAAGCCAGTGAAGGAGGAGGAGGAGAGGGGTGATTCTGAGGCAGGCACTGCAGGCAGCATATGAGAAAGTGGAGAGAGAGGCTGCAATTCCAAGACTTGGGGCTCACTCAGATGAGAGTAGAGTGAGGGTGCACAGATCAGGGAGTTGTAACTTATAGAGTGGGTGGGAGCAAGGAGGAAGGGGAAGAATGCTGGGGGTCATCCCTGGAGGTGGGGAAGTGGTGGTTTGGGAGGAGATAAAGTCTGGATTAGTGAGGGATGATGTTGACGAGAGAAAGCAGATACACATTATTCCTCTTTCTCCCCTGACCCTCCCCCTTCCCTCCTCCCCACAGCCTGCAGTATCATTGGATTGTGCTTCCATTCTCTGTTTTGTTTTGTCCTTATCACCTCTCCACTTGCCTCTACTCTTGAGGAAGTGGCGGGTGGGTTATTTGCAATACTGCAACCTTCCAGCCATGTTCCTTCCACTGTTATAGGCTATAAAAGCAGATAAGGACCATTTGGGTCCATCTAGTCCTCCCAGCTCCACCCCTGGCACAGTGCCAAAGACCCCAGCCCATCATTGGCTCTCCCCCTCACTCCCTAGCCACAGTGCTTAGCCCAGGCACTTTTGAATTCAGTTACCATTTTGGTTGGTACCCACCTCCGCTGAGTGCCAATTCCATGAATCCACCACCCTTTCCATGAAGAAATATTTCCTGATGTTTCTCCTCAGTTTCAACACCCCACCTGTCCCCTGAGCCTTATATCATGAACGCTTGTTCTAGAACATTCTTTCCTCTGAGAAAGGTTTGCTTCTTGTGCCCCATTTATACCTTAAAGGTATTTGGATATTGGTATCGTGTTCCCTCTCTCTCTCTCTCCTCTCCTTTATTGTTTACCTATTTAGGTCCTTAATTCTCATGATTTGATTGTTGGGGTAGGCTCTGCACCATGTTGATAGCCCTTTGCCTGTCGGTATCCTTTCAGAGGAATGGCCTCCAGAACTGGACCACGATATTCTAACTGCAAGTGAGAAACTGTGGCTGGGCGTGCGTAAGAGAGGATGTACATTTATTTATTTATTTATTTATTTAAAGCTTTTCTATCCCGTTGTTTAGCAGAGCACCATCACAACGGTTTACAGTTAGGCAGAAATAGGTTTGGTTTGGTTTCTAAATTATCCAAAAGGTGCCAGTATTATACGGTTACATAGTTCAATAATATACTCTAAATGGGGAATGGGTGTGGTTTAATATAATAATTAAATATGAGAAAAAAATAATAAAAATAAGCAACTCTGCATTTTTACTGGTGACTTTCAGCTGTTTTTGTGTTGCTATTCAGCGACCTCACTGTGAAATGCTTTTTTGAAGAGCCATGTTTTTAAGCCTCTTTTGAAGAGCTTTAATTCTTTCATTAGTCTTAATTCCAGGGGTTATGAGTTCCATAATAAAGGTCCTGCCAATGATAGTGCTCTCTCTCTGACTTGGGTCAACTTTGCTGTTTTGACTGATGGAATGGTTAGCAGAGTTTTATTGGCCGATCTGAGATTCCTTTGAGGGACATGTAATCGCAGGGTGGTGTTTAGCCAGTCAGCATGTTCATCATTTATTAGTTTATGAACTGTGCATAGTGTTTTAAATTGTACTCTTTGTTCTATTGGGAGCCAGTGTAGATCTGCAAGTGTCTGGGTGATATGATCTCTTCTGCCTTTACCAGTAAGTATTCTGGCAGCCGAGTTCTGTAGTATTTGCAGTGGTCTGATAGTGGTGTATGGTAATCCTAGGAAAAGTATGTTACAGTAGTCCGTGCTGGCAAATATTAATGTTTGTAGTATTGGACGAAAGTGTTCCTGATTTAATAAGGGTTTTAGCCTTCTAAGGACCATTAGTTTGGCGTACATGCGCGTGCAAGAGTGACTACATCTGTGAGAGCATGGTTATAGGTGTATGTAAGAGAGGGAGACTATGGCTGGGTGAGTAGGCTGTTTTGCTTTAACACCAATTCCTGATGCCATGCTTTCCACCTTGCCGCGCTGTATGACTGACACAGCCTTTTTAACTTGGTGCATGGCACCTCCTCTTTGGCCATATTCAAGTCCTACCTAAAACCCTACAACCTTGAGGTTGCTTTTAATTCTTAAATCCTGACTCATCTCAGTATTTCATATTTATTTATAAACATTTTATATATTCCACATTTTTCTTAGAATGGCTTCAAGGCACATTACAATCAAATTTAAATTACTTACAGGTCATATAACAATAACATTGTAGGGTCATTTGCAATCATAACTGAATCAAGTGTGCAGTCATAGGAGCATTACAAGTTTCTTTCTTGTTCTCTACTGAGCACTCTGTAGAAAGCCTGGTTGAACAGCCAAGCCTCAACGTTTTTCTGGAAACCAAGATGACAGCTTGAAGCAAAGGGGTCGTGGTAGCTCTGTAGGGAGATATCTCATGTTTTACCACTGAATCACCAAATATGAATCATAATAGCCAAGAAATGTACAGGCCAGTTGCTGACAGGCCCCAGACACTGTCAAAGCAAGAGAAAGAACCTATGCCCCTAATAAAACAGCACTGTCTCATGGAAAAAGACGACATTTTGCCTGGATACACTGAAGGATACTTTATCAAGATGTGCCTGTTTGTGTCTGTCTAAATAAAAAAAGCAGACAGAGAGACAATACAACTTAAGCTCATCAGCAGCCAAGGCAGAGTACAGAGGTCACAAAGACCCCCCACCCTTGGAAGAGAGGGAGAGCAATCTGAGATGGAGAAAAAACACTCTGGCACACAGCTTGGCATACTGATGTGGCAGTTTTCCCCTAAAGAAATGGGGAGGGGGAAGAAGACTTGCAACATGGCAGGACCCCCCCCCCCCCGGTGAAATGGTCTGCAATGTGACAAAGACCCTCCACCCACCACGTGATTATGCATGAGCTTATGCATATTTATCACATGGAATGTACAAGACAGGGAGGCAAAGAAGAAGAGGGGAGTGAGACCCAAAAAAGCAAAGGACTCCCCTGGGGATGTGAACCCTGAAGGGGAATCTTGAAAAACCCTGAAACTGGAGAAGGGACCCCTGAAAGAAAAGAAAGGGGAACTTGAAGCAAACTAGCAGCCCTGCTATCGAGGAGGGAGAAGACTAAGTGTGGCCAAGAGACTGGGGCAGGAGACCAGAGAGAGGAGAAACCCTACTCAGATGCAGAGAGTGACATGGAGTCTGGGATGGTGAGAGGCAAGAGCAAGTCCAAATAGCTTGGCAAGTACCAGAGCCAGAAGCAAGTCTCCTTTCAGGAACGCCTGCCCGCTCTGCCAGTACCAACCCCAGGAAGCAAGCCTCTCCCTCTGCCCACCTTCTCTAGGCCATCCTGCCAGCGTCTGCTTCTGAGATAAAACAGAGGGATATTGCCTGAAGCTGGGACCAGGCGTAAGTAAGTCAGCCACAAGGATTAATATATTAAGCAGGCTAAGGTTTATGGCATGTTTGTTACCACCCATGGTACCGAACTTTCTTTAGGAAAACAAGTGCTCAGTGGTCAGAATGTTAGAGAATTGTTGCTATTTTCTAAATGCTAAACCCTGTCAAGTCTGACAAATAAAAGTCTGTTTCTGAGCAGAATACACGTTGTCTTTTCCTGACTTAGGATCGTGAAGTAAAGTGGGAGGGTAATTGGAAGTGACCTGCAGCAGACAAGGTCTCTGCACCCTAAACTTGCTTACAGCTTGTTCCATTATTGTTGGTACATAGCAGCTGAAAGCTCACAAGTCTTGTGTAAGTCAATCTGCAGAACCAGAGGAGGAAAGAAGAAAGACGGGCCATTTGGAAGGATCATAGTTCTCTAGTGGGAGTGAAGAAGGAAAGAAATTGGGAGAGTGTACCTGGTCCCCTAGTGAGTGCTTTATCCTTCATTTTGAGGTGGTACAGGTTCAAGTTTAGTCCGGATGGGGAGGAAGAATAATCTTAACAACATAAGAACAAAATAAGTTACAGTGGCCAATCCAGGCGACAAGTACCTGACAATTACCCAAACACTGAGTAGATCCCATGCTACTGAAGCAATTAATAGCAGTGGCTATTCCCTAAGTAAACTTCATTAATAGCCATTAATTGACTTCTCCTCCAAGAACTTATCCAAACCTTTTATGAACCCAACTACACTAACTGCACTAACCACATCCTCTGGCAACAAATTCCAGAGTTTTATTGTGCGTTGAGTGAAAAAGAATTTTCTCCAATTAGTTTTAAATGTGCTACTTGCTAACTTCATGTAGTGTCCCCTAGTCCTTCTATTATCTAAAAGAATAAATAATTGATTCACATTTACCCGTTCTAGACCTCTCATGATCTTAAAGATCTCTATCATATTCCCCCTCGGCTGTCTCTTCTCCAAGCTGAAAAGTCCTAACCTCTTCAGCCTTTCCTCATAGGGGAGCTGTTCCATCCCCTTTATCATTTTGGTTGCCCTTCTCTGTACCTTCTCCATCACAATTATATCTTTTTTGAGATGCGGTGACCAGAATTGTACACAGTATTCAAGGTGCGGTCTCACCATGGAGTGATACAGAGGCATTATGACATTTTCCATTGTATTAACCATTCCCTTTCTAATAATTCCTAACATTCTGTTTGCTTTTTTGACTGCTGCAGCACACTGAGCCGACGATTTTAAAGTATTATCCACTATGATGCCTAGATCTTTTTCCTGGGTGGTAGCTCCTAATATGGAACCTAACATCGTGTAACTACAGCAAGGGTTATTTTTCCCTATATGCATCACCTTGCACTTGTCCACATTAAATTTCATCTGCCATTTGTATGCCCAATTTTCCAGTCTCACAAGGTCCTCCTGTAATTTATTACAATCCATTTGTGACTAAACTACTCTGAATAATTTTGTGTCATCTGCAAATTTGATTACCTCACTCGTTGTATTCCTTTCCACATCATTTATAAATGTATTGAAAAGCATCAATCCAAGTCCCAATAAGGTTCAACCCTCACTATGCAGGAGTTGGCAATATGACCAATGCTTTCATCTGACTGTTTGGTTTTTTGTTTTTTTTTTCATGAAACGCAATGCATTCTGCAGGACGGTTTTAGCCATCTGTCATTCTCTGAAGCTGGCCGGGTTAACGTTTTGGAAATTGACCCTTATGTTTAGTCTGCTACTGTGTCTATCATCCTGCTCGGTTTCCCAGCGTGCCCATTCTTCAGATCCTCCTGCAAGGCTCACCTCGAGCTGGGCCCTCTGGTGTGTCTATCACTCTTTACTCTTACTGCTCACACTGAAGTTAAAAGACTTCACAAATGTGCCAAACTGTCCATAGAAGTAAGGAGGATATTACCAGCAGCAGGGATAAATAAACAGATTCACACTAGGACTCAGCCATACAGTTCTGGCAATAGATGGAGCAGCAAAACAGAATAAATCACTCACCGAAGTCCAAATGCGGTATTTATCTAAAATGGACTTTACTGCAACTTATAAAAAAATAATCCAAGCCACAATGATAAAAATAAAGAGACGCATAAAAAATATAATAGCAATGAAGATGATTGTTAATGTCCCCTTGCAAGATTGGAAAATTGGGAATGGGGATCCAGCATGAAGTCACTCAGCAAATAGAAGAAAATCCCCCAAGCACAAAAACTCAACTGTCCCCACTTACAAAGACATCCAACTGCAGGTGGTCCAGTTTTAACTTGAAAAACTGTATCACTATCTCACTGAGTTTACCCCTTTGAGTCCTCATATCAGAAAGTATCAAAATCTTCTTACCCTTGCTTCTTCAGGTCACTCAGGCAATTAGATCCTTGCCCCAGTCCTCTGGGATACTGGGGGTACACCCTTCCCTTCAAACTGGTCAAGTCAAAGTAAAAAAAAATCCTTTAATCCAAAAGTTCTTTGAAAATCAAAATTACCAAAGTGATGAGTAAAGGCCCATCCAATAAGTTCTCTACACTCTTGCTTTGAGCCCCTTTAAAAAGTCCCACAACTCATCGCTCCTTCTCATAGATCCTGGGAGAACCTTCACCCAAAAGTATTTGAAATCCTTGGGGGGGGGGGGGGGATATCAAAATACTAACTCCTTTGCTCTGAAATTCTAGGGGGATCTCTAGCTGTTTCCAGTGCTCCTTCAGCCAGACCCAACCCTCTCTGGAGATCCAGGGATGAACCTTAAGCTCCCTTCTCTTCTTGTATTGCCTTCCTGCTGAAGTTCTGGACATGCTCTTTGGCAATATATATCCCAGATGCCATATCCCCCAAAAAGGTGGGGTTATCCCATAGGGAGGAATAAAAAAATATAAAACTCCTCCTAAAAGCCATTGAATAGTCAATTACAAGATCAATATTAGTGGCAGCTTTGACTCTCCATCACAAGAGATACTCAGGGGCTTTTTCCTTCATGGATTTATAGAAGAATCAAAGAGTTTGAATTTTATCCTGTTTTCGATTGGGAGCCAGGGCAGCTGACATAAAATAGGCCTTCTGTGGTCAGTTGTTTTGGTCACTATCCAAATTCTGCCAGCAGAATTCTGCAAGAGAGGTATTTCAGGCTGTATTGGGAGATGCCAATGAGTAGAACGTTATAATAGTCAATTCAATTGGTGATTAATGCATGAAATATGGCAGCTCAATTGTGTTTTATCCATGTCCTTCTGCAGTTGGCGAATCTGGCGTAGATGTATAAAGGAGGTTCTTACCACCTTTGAGATGTAGGATTCCATTGTGAGGTTTTGATCACGTGTACTGATTCCTCAGGATGAAGAGGTGCACCTGACAGGGAAAGTAGAGATTGTAGGGGATGACTCGGCAGGTTTGTTGGAGGATGTTCAATTTAGAGAGATTTAATTTGAGTTTGTGGTTACTAAGCCATTGGACTACTGCTGTAAAACAGTCACTGAAATTAGGAATGGAAGAGGTTTGGGTCAGATCCTATTATAATGCACAGTTGGATGTCATCCCGCTAATATAAAGTACATAGTTTGAATTTTTGTACCTGTGTTTCTTTTGTAGGGGTGGTTTAAAATTTCATTACAGAGAAAGTTGGGTAAAGAGCTTGGGGTAGAAGAAACTATGGCCTCAATATTTAAAGCTGAACGGTATGTAAGTTAGCTGGATAAGAGTTATCTGTCTAACTTACAAGGGATATTTAGCAGCAAGGCTACGGTATGCAGCTGAATATCTCCATAGAAATCATACTTTGCCGGATAACTCATATCTGGCTTAAGTTTAGAGCTGCTAGTGAGCAGGTCCAATTTATCTGTCTACCACAGGCAGATAAGTCCCACGTATTGACACTTATCCAGCTAAGATAGATGGATACGCGCACCTGCCGCGTAAGTTTACTTCTGCTAGGGATGAGGTGTAAGTTTAAAAAATTTTTAAAAACTAGCTATACCCGAGGGATTGTAAGGGTCTGAGGTAACTGGGGGAGTGTAAGCTATTCAGCCAGCTGGTTTGGAGGACCCTAGCGGTTTACTGGGCGAACCTGGTGGATGAACCTGGTGAAACTGGCAGTGGCGCGGACACGTGCCCCTTTTAACATTCCCCGCCTCACGCAGCAGAAATGGGATATGCGTGCCGAGACGATTGTGCCTGTTTAAAATTTGCCTCACATGTGTGCTCGTCCGGGCTATTTTGTAACATGCATGCATAAATGTGTGCAAGTTATAAAATCGGGCCGCGTCCCTGGGTGTACGCTGGCCCACACGTGCCAGCGTACACCTGTGCAGCGTTATGAAAGTTACCATCCTAGGGAGTGGCAAACTATAGGAATTATAAAGCATTTGGCCAGTGATTCCCCGCTATTAAGTGTCAATCGTTTTCAGGCTTTCAGAGAATGTGTGCTCTGTCTGGCCAGTGGATAAGTCTCTAATTCTTTTCTTTTTCATAATCTCTGGGGCAAATATATAGTTGTGTGTATTGTATACCTGTTTTGCTTTTGTGAGGGTAGGTTTAAAATTAATTAACAGGCAAAAGTTGGGTAAAAGAGGTAGGATACAAACTATATTTTGTTTTTATTATTTATTTAAAAATAATGTATAGTCCACTCTTTCCAAGAAATACTTGCTCAATGTGGCTTACACTAAAACATTCATAATTAAACCATATGAACATGCAAACCACAAAAACTCCATAATTAATCAAAAGATATGTCATGAAGGCAATTGCTGAAAACGCTGCTATGTTGGAGTGATGTTTACCTGGCAGAGAGTGAAGCAACATTTTGTTCCCTGATGAAGAATTAATATTTGAAACTCAAACACATCGGGCTTGAGAGTAGTGGGCAGACATTCTGTGATTCACATTTGGAGCAGGACAGCACAAGACACCTGATTTTTTTACACAGTTTGTGTGGAGAGGACATATGAACATCAATGCTGATTGTTTGGGAGAGAATTTGGAAATGATGGCAATTATAAGTAGATTTTAAAATGCATTTATTTATTTTATTATTTAAAAGTTTTTTATCTACCGCACATGGGGTCACTTACGGGTCCGTCTTGACGGTTTACAAGTTTACATACATAATAAAACAAATTTAAGTATATAACATAAACATAATTCACATACATAAAAATAAAATAAAAATAATTCTTTCATAGCAAGTGTCGAACGGATATGGATAATTCAGGATATTTATTTTAGGTGATAGTACTGTAATCTACTGTAATCTTTTTTCTAAAAAAAAAAAATGTAAAAATTAAGTGGATGAAAGAAGGTGGATAGTTCGTGGTTAATGATTAAAGATAAGAGCCACGGTAATCTGGATGGTACTGTATTTGGCTGTCTAAGAAATCTCTGCCTTCCACTTTTAAAACATTTATTTCATTCAGTTAATGCAAAAAAAAAAAAAAGTTTTTTTTTTTAGGTAAAAAAGGACTTGGAATAGGTTTTTTTGTATTGAATTCCACACTCCTTGGGTGCAGAATTTATTGGATGACATATTTAGTCATAAGCTTATGAAAGAAATAATTTTTTTGTCTGTTCCTGAGCCTCTCTCTCTTAGGGAGTGGCAAGTTATATTGCATTCTTGCCCTTAAGTTTTTCTGTTACTAATATCAACTGTTTATACCCTCCCTCCCTCCTGTCCTTCTACCCACCAACCCGAGACTACTTTTGTTAGAGACTTCCCTGGACTCCTATCTAATTATTTTAAATTACATTATCTTCACTTACATAGTAATAGTAACACAGCTACACAACTACTTTGCAGCTCATAGAAACTTAACTTTGTCATAATATTTGCTTTCAGATTCTGCCTATTAATCGCTACTGTCTTGTGTTTAAATCTTTTTTTCTTTTCCTTACTTTCAAATACCTCTTATTTTTATTTATGTATTTATTTGAATTGTATTCCACCCTGTTCAAAATCTTTTGCTTGAGTCTAAAGTTTAACTTGGCTTAGTTATAGGTTTTTAAGAAATTTCAAAGGGGTCTTGATTCTAGGGAGTTTTTCGTTCCCTCTCACCCACCCTAGAGGGTAAATTTCAAATGGATTTACACACGTAAAACTGGGTTTTACGTGTGTAAATGCACTTTAAGCCCATAAATGGGCTTTGAAAATTGCTATAACAGTATGTTACATTTACGCACATATCTCCTTTGAAAATTATCTCCCTAGCATGTATTTTTTCTTTAAATGTGTTTCCAGGGACATGTCAATATTGTTTCACTTAAAAACTAATCCAACAATTTGTGGATTAGTCACAATAATTTCAAGTGAGCCTCATAGATGCATTAACACAGTGACTTTTATTCCGTACAATAACTATGGTGCTTTAGTTCTAAGTCACACTATCTGGAGGTTAAAGTCTTGACCATTTGTCTTCAGCTGTCTGCAGTAAAAAGGAGCTGACTAGGATTGAAAAAACCTCTCCAATTATGCAGCATCCAGAATATCTGCCTCATCTCCACTGAAGGATCATAAGCCCAGAAATACATGCATTACAGTGGGCTTTGGAAGAATTAGACAAGTGGATGAGAGGCATTCACTCTCCTCAATTGCATAGCAGTCTGAATCTCCACTTCCACAGAGGATTCAGAAACCCAAGAATAAATGGATTACAGTGAGCTCTAGAAGGATAAGACATGCAACAGAAAAGACACCAACTCTTCTAAATGATACCCCACATTGGAAAGATGTTCCAGAAATGGAAACTGAAGTGGCATCTGAAAGGAAAGACATCCAGTGCACACAGAAATTCCTAAATACTTTCAAACATAACAGGAAGCCCCCTTTGGCTGAAAGACACTGTCAGCAGTGGCCACAGAAATCTTAAAATACTGCCAAATAGTGTAACAGAAAGCTCCTTTTGCTGAGAGACTCTAACATTAGGGGACTCATGGGGGGACCTTATTTTGAGGTATACACAATAGTTAAATAACTTCCAAGACCCTCAACTGGCAGAAATGTGAACCAGATTGTCAGTGACATTAAGGAAGAAAGTAAGGACTATAAAATTGTTATCATCCATCTGGGGACCAATGTCCTCGCTAGAAACAGCATCCAAGCAGTACAGAGAGACTTCCAGACTCTGGGGAAGCAGCTTGAGCAAGTGGCAAAGACAATTTGCTTTTCAGAGGTGTAACCTGTTCACGCAACGGGAAGAGAGAGGCTAAGCCACATAGAAACTTCAATACACGGCTCAAAATCTAGTGTAAAGAAGAAGGATTTGGATATCTTGGGGGCTGGGACCATGCAGGGAATAATAAAAGATTATACGGTATAGAGAGCCTATAACTAGGCGTTTAAGAAGACATGGGTGGCAGGAGGAAGTCAATGGAAGGAAAATGTCACCCATAATACATACAGATACAGGAAGTGGGTGGAGAAAAGAACAAAATTAGTCCACTCTTAAGCAAAAGGGAAAAGGTGCCCAGTTAGAGCAGCAAGTTGAGGGAGAAATATTGGAAAGCTACGTGCACAAATGCTCATAGTCCGAGCAACAAAATTCTAGATTTTGTGGGGGAGGAAAGAAGGAAAACCTTGTTCTTGGAAAGAGATGATTGCACTTCATTTACCCTACAGGAGGCCCAAATCAGACAGAAGAACTGGACAGAAATCTGTCTGAAACATCCAAAAGGTGAGAAGGAAGGTGGGAAGTGTTGCTACTTGGAGACTTTAATCTATCTGATGTGGACAGGAGTATCCCTGCTGCAGAATCTAAAAGAAGAAGAGAGAAAATGTGGATGGCCTTCAAGGTGTTTCTGTTTAGACAAAGAAGCGATACTGGACCTGATGCTCACAAACGGGGGTAGTATTTCTAATATCTGGGTAGGTGCCCAGCCAGTGATCTCCAGACAGTATGCTTTCATATAGCAGCCAAGACGGAGAGAAGTCACATGAAGATCAGCGTTCCGAATTTAAAAAAATAACAGACTTTGTTAAATTGGGGAGGCGTCTTGAGGAGGAAGGAAAGGTCTGGGTGAAAATGGTGAAGTGGAATAAACAGCAGGCCCAATTAAAGGGGCTATAATAATGGCAACAAATCTTTACGTAAGAAAAGTAAATAAGTGTAAGAGATTCTCCAAAAGAGGGTGGCGGAAAAAATAAAGGCAAAACGATTAGCATTCAGAAAGTACAAAGGAACTGAAAAAGAGGAAGACAGGGAGAGAGAATATCGTAGGAAGCTGAAAGAGACAAGGAAAGAAATCAGGTGGTGAAGATCGCCAGAGAGGGTAAAGAGAGGCGATAAAACATTTTTCAGATACATCAGGAAAGGAGAAGGGCCAGAGGTGGTATTGTAAGACTGAAAGGAGACAAGGGTCACTGTGTGGAGAAAGATGAGGAAAAAAAGCAGAAACATTAAACCAAACACTTCAGTTCAGTGTTCACCGAAGAAGGCCTTGGAGAGGGATCGTTGGTGGCTGATAAGAATACGGATGGGAATGGAGTAGCTACAAACCCCGTTTACAGAAAAGAGTGTTTCGGTGGAACTAGCAAAACTGAAAGTGGACAAGGCCATGGGGCCTGATGGGATATATCCCAGGATACTAAGGTTGCTACCAGAGATTCTGGTGGGTCCACTGAAAGGCTTGTTCAATAGTTCCTTGGAAAATGGACGTGGTGCTACCAGATTGGAGGAGGGCAGGGGGTAGTCCTGCTTCACAAAATCGTGAGCGGAAAAGAACTTGGAAACTACAGGCCAGTTAGCTTTACCTCAGTAGTGAAAAAATAAATGGAAACACTACTGCAAAGGATAGTCAGCTATCTAGAATCCAATGGGTTGGAGAACCAAAGACAACATGGTTTTACCAGAGGAAGGTCATGCCAAAAGAATCTGATAGATATTTTTGATTTGGGTGGCTAGAGAATTAGATCACTTGCTGTGCTTTTTCTGGATTTCAGCAAAGATTTTGATACCGTTCTGCACAGGGCCGGTGCTTCCATTAAGCAAACTAGGCGGTTAACTAGGGTGCCAAAATTTGGGGGTGTGGCAAAATCCTGCCAGCATAAGGCACAGAAGGGCGCTGTGCCAGATCTAATACCGCTAAAAAAGGGAGCACTTTGCTGGAGCCACTGCCAGGAGTGACTGCTGTGCTGGAACTGCCACCAATAAGTAAGCTGGAGAGGAGGATTATGACCGAAGGTTCGCCTAGCGTGCCACGTACTTGTGCACTGGCCCTGGTTCTGCACAGGAGGCTTAGGAACAAAATGAAAAACCTGGGAATAGTTCCCAAGGGGGCGGAATGAATTAGAAATGTGAGTGGTGGCACATGGAGCCTACTCTGAAGACATAAGAGTGATAAGTGGAGTTCCTCAGGGATTGGTGCTGGGCCATAGTAGAAGGGGGTAGAAGAAAAAGTTTGCCTGTTTGCAGATGACAAAGATCTGCAACAGAATAGAAACTCCTGAAGGAGTAGAGAGAATGAAAACTGGTCCATGAAAGCTTGAGAAGTGGATGAAAATTTGGCAGTGGTATTCAGTACCAAGAAGTCTAGAGTCATGAATTTTGGGTGCAAAAATCCTAAAGAGCTCTATAAGATGGTGGGGGGGACGGGAGAAGGCAGTGATGAGCACAGACTAAGAAAGAGAGCTCGCGGTGATAGTGTCTGATGATCTGAAAGCAGCAAAGCAATATAAGAAAGTGGTGGCTAAGGCCATAGCCATGCTGGGCTGCATCGAGAGAGGCATAACCAGCAGAAAAGAAGAGGTGACAATGCCACTGCCAGGTCCTTGGTGAGGCCCTCACCTGGAGCGATGGGTTCAGTTCTGGAGACCACATCTCAAAAGGGACAGAGAAAGGATGGAGGCGGTCCAAAGAGATGCAACCAAACTGGTTGTAGGGTCTGCACTGGAAAACTTATGAGACTGAAGGACCTAAATATGTAAACCCTAGAGGAGAGAAGGGATAGGGGAGATATGGCAGACGTTTAAATATCCGAAAAAGTATTAATGATGCACAAGAATTATACCTTATCCGATGGAAAGCTGTAGAACTACCAATACTAGTCAAAGACAAAACAAAACCAACTCAACGTCCTAGCCTGTTCAATGACAATTAGCAGTGATAGGCAATTACAAAATGCTTGACTAAAATAAATATGTTTTCAAAAGAGCCCTGAACGTTTTTGTACATGGCAAAAAAGTAGCAACTACTGGGGGAAGAGAATTAAGAACATAAGGTTGTGTAGCCTAAGCATGGAGTTAGTCCATGCAAAAGAGTTAAGTGCCAGCAGTTTATGTATCTTTATAAGTTGCACGCCACTGAATGAGTTCATAGAGATGACGGCCAGATATAAGTCAAGCGGCCGCATTTTGCAAAAGCTTGCTTAGTGGTAGTTTTAAACCACATAGCCCTCACAGCAAGAAAGAAGCCCTGCTCACGGACACCTCCCACTGGCTGAAGAGGACAAAGCAAGAGATGGGGGAACAAGGGAAAGGACAACTGTGCCACAGGCAGCAGCGGTGTTGGCTAGCTCCCCGTTTTTCTCTGCCAGAGGCCCGGCATGCTTGTCCTTCCGCTGCATGTCAGTGGGGAGCTGCTGATTTAAAACGGCCTACAATTGGTTCAAACTAATTTTTATCTTTGCAATGGATTTAAACTGATAATGAAGGTCCCTGTTGTTGGTGTATTTATCCTGATTAGGCGACTGGATGATCTGTAATTATACCGGCCCATACGTTCTACTCTTTCAGACTCTGCCTGTGAGTTATAATTGTCATTCCCTTAATCCCAAAGAGATTCCCACTGTGGGTATTGCAGCTTTTTCCATGAGCTCCCTTGTTTCCTGTTCTTCCTTGTCTTCTTTTTAAGAGCTGGCTGTCGTTTTATTTATTTTATTTATTTATTTAAGTTTTTTATATACCAACATTCAGGACGGTAGTTTTGAATGAGATTGTGTAGGCTTCACTCTTCAGCGTATCGCAGCGCATCGTTTTTGTCCTTTGTGCCATATTTACTGATCTTGTCACACATACTGTGGATAAACTTATGAATTATTACAGAGGGAGGAAGATGAGCATATATCCGAAGCAGAAAGCCTGTGAGGGAGTCAGCTGGACCGTTAGATGATCGAGGGCTTAAAGGGGAAATTAGAGAAGATAAGGCCATCGCGGAAAGATTAAATGATTTCTTTGCTCCGGTGTTTACTGAAGAGGATGTTGGGGAGATACCTGTTCCAGAGAAGGTTTTCATTGGGTAATGATTCAGATGAAGTGACCTAAATCCTGTGAACCTAGAAGATGAGATAGGCCTGATTGATAAACAAGAGTAGTAAATCACCTGGACTGGATGGTATACACCCCAGAGTTCTGAGGAACTAAAAAATGAAATTTCAGACCTATTAGTTAAATTTCTAACCTATCATTGTACCTGAAGACTGAGGGTGGCTAATGTAACCCCAATATTTAAAAAGGGCTCCAGGAGTGATCCAGGAAACTACAAACCAGTTAGCCTGACTTCAGTGCCAGGAAAAATAGTGGAAAATGTTCTAAATATCAAAATCACAGAACATATAGAAAGATATGGTTTAATGGAGCAAAGTCAGCATGGAATCTGCTTCACTTTTTGAAGGAGTTAATAAACATGTGGATAAAGGTGAACCGGAAGAAGTAGTGTATTTGGATTTTCAGAAGGCGTTTGACAAAGTCCCTCATGAGAGGCTTCTAAGAAAAGTCAAAAGTCATGGATAGGAGGCGATGTCCTTTCGTGGATTACAAACTGGTTAAAAGACAGGAAACAGAGAGTAGGATTAAATGGTCAATTTTCTCAGTGGAAAAGGGTAAACAGTGGAGTGCCTCAGGGATCTGTACTTGGACCGGTACTTTTCAATATATTTATAAATGATCTGGAAAGGAATACGACGAGTGAGGTAATTAAATTGCAGATGATACAAAATTATTCAGTGTTACGACTATTCTCGCGAGAATACAGGAAGTTCTAGCACCGTAAGTGTTCAATACCAGAGGAGGAGGAAGAGAGAAGCTGAAGGATGGGCTTCCTCTGCTTTGGCCTTCTGCTTCTGCCGCCACTGGAGGCACTATGGGCCTCCTTCCACCCGCCAGTAGGATCAGGTCCACCGGCAGCACAATGGGCCTTTTCCGCCACCGAAGGGATCAGGTCCACCGGCGGCAGCATAGGCCACTCCCTGCTCCCAACACTGCTCCATCGGGTGTGCCGCCCTGTGCAATTGCACAGTTTGCACACCCAGTGGCGCCGGGCCTGGGGGATGGTGATAGTGATAATGCCAGAAGAGTGGAGGGTGAGAGAAAGGAGGGGAAGGTGATGTGGTGATTCCAGCAAGGGTGAAGGGAAGGAGAAGGGAGGGGAATGTTATAATACCAGGGGGTAAGAGGAGAGAAAAGGAAAGAGAAGTTGATGATGGAGGGAGGAGAGAAAGGAAAGAAAAGATATTGATGCCAGGGGATAGAAGAAAGGGAAGAGGTGATGATGCCGGGGGATAGAAGAAAAGGAAGAGAAGGTGATGATGCCGGGGGATAGAAGAAAAGGAAGAAGGTGATGATGCCGGGGATAGAAGAAAGGGAAGACAAGGTGATGATGCCGGGGGATAGAAGAAAGGGAAGAGAAGGTGATGATGCCGGGGGATAGAAGAAAGGAAAGAGAAGGTGATGATGCCGGGGGATAGAAGAAAGGAAAGAGAAGTTGATGATGCCGGGGGATAGAAGAAAGGAAAGAGAAGTTGATGATGCCGGCGATAGAAGAAAGGAAGAGAAGGTGATGATGCCGGGGGATAGAAGAAAGAAAGAGAAGGTGATGATGCCGGGGGATAGAAGAAAGGGAAAGAGGTTGATGATGCCGGGGATAGAAGAAAAGGAAGAGAAGGTGATGATGCGGGGATAGAAGAAGGGAAGAGGGTGATGATGCCGGGGGATAGAAGAAAGGGAAGAGAAGGTGATGATGCCGGGGATAGAAGAAAGGGAAAGAAGGTGATGATGACGGGGATAGAAGAAAGGAAGAAGGTATTATGCCGGGATAGAAGAAAGGAAAGGGATGCCGGGATAGAAGAAAGGAAGAGAAGGTGATGATGCCGGGGGATAGAAGAAAGGAAGAGAAGTTGATGATGCCGGGGGATAGAAGAAAAGGAAAGAGAAGGTGATGATGCCGGGGGATAGAAGAAAGGGAAGAGAAGGTGATGATGCCGGGGGATAGAAAGGAAGAGAAGGTGATGATGCCGGGGGATAGAAAGGGAAGAGAAGGTGATGATGCCGGGGGATAGAAGAAAGGGAAGAGAAGTGATGATGCCGGATAGAGAGAAGGGCAGAGAATGATGATGCCAAGGTTGGTGGAGAGGATTGCAGTAGAATGAAGGGAGAGGGAATGGGGGGGGGGGGGGGAAATATGGTGATGATGTGATGGAGTGGGGATGAGGGGAGAGGGAAGAGAAAAGTGATGATGTGGGCGCAGAAGGGAGAGTGAAGGGAAGGTGATGATGCCAGGAGGTTGCAGTTAGGGAAGGTGCTGGTGTGCCAAGATGAAGTGAGCCCAATGCCAGATGTGCTGTGACACAAAAAAGGCTGGAAACCACTGCCTTTGATGACGCCTTCCAAAGCCCTCCTTATAAGGAAGGATTCCTTGCATAATGCCAGGAGCTCAGCATGCACAAAGCTCGATCTGTGGAGAGCAGGAGCCCCTCAGCAAGCTCATCAGTGACCCCAGATAGGGTTACACACACTAATCTCCTGCTTCCAATTCTTTCCTGCCCATCTCCCTGAAATCCATAATCCAAACTTGGGTTGTCTGGCAAAGGCCATCCCTGAAGCCTCCCTGAGCTGCTTCTCCCCCGCCCTGGCAGGAGGAGGGGTGCTTACCTCGCGCTGCCTTGCCCATCGCTGTCCAAATGGTGCCGCTCATCTCTGCCTGGCACTTTGGACTGCATGATTTTGACAGTGAGACAACAGGAGGTAAGCAGCTTCTCCCTGTGGAGGGGCATGGATCGGGGAGATGTTGGGGGGGGTTGGTAGGCTTCCGGGAGTCCTGGGGTGCCTAATTGTTTTGGGGGAGCAGAAGGGGTGCTGGGCTCTGTGAAGGCAGGGGCGCAAGCAACTCTGGCCTCTCTTTTGTGTCGGACCCGGGAGGCTTAGGGCTGGACGTGATAGCCTTCCCACCTCTGCCCCATCCCAGGGTCATTTCTCACAACTGCATGGCTGTGAGAAAGTTAATGCACTTCAAAGTAAAATTCCTTGATAACGAATCACATCCCATCGATCTCAACTTTAGAATACTTCAGGGATCCTCTCTATCCTCTACCACATTTAGTATCTATATGCTCCCTTTATGCAGGCCTCGGTCTAACACATTTTATCTGTGCCGACGGCGTTCAAATCTTAATACCGATCCAAAAATCTATCGACCAAACTCTTAAGCTCTGGGACATATACCAATCCGCCACTGAAAAGGTAACCCAAATGAATCCCTAAATAATAAAAAAAACTGAAATCCTATACATCTCACCTAAATTAAGCAAGACAAAAGAGCTTGAAATTCAAGAAGCGGCCAAAAACTACCCCATCTCCCTAGAAGAACGAGATCTAGGGATTCTTATAGATTGCGGATTCTCCATGAAATCCTGCGTTAAAAAAATCGTAAGCGATGGTTTACTTCAAATTAAACATCCTCAAAAGATTAAACCCCTCCCATTCCCTAAAGACTTTAGAACTGTCGTACAGGCACTGATCTTATCAAGATTAGACTATTGTAACTCACTATTCTTAGGCTTCCCGCAAATATCACAAGACCATTGCAACTTCTGCAGAAACTCTGAGGCCAGACTCTTGTCAGGTACTAGAAGATCCGAACATATCACCCCAATATTAAAAGAACTTCATTGGCTGCCGGTCAAATACAGGGCCCAGCATAAAATCTTATCACTAATTCACAAAACCCTCTACAATAAAACATTGAATGGCTAACCTCATCCCTTCACTTCCACACCCCCTCAGGAACCACCAGATCAACCGGAACAGGGATGCTGCCAATTCCTTCCCCCAAATTGTCCACCTAAAAATATTGCTGGACCCCTACTGTGGAACTCTATGCCACAGGAATTACAACTAGAAAGCTGACATCAAATTATTTTAAAAAGGGGATTAAACCTGGCTTTTTAAACCAAGCCTACAAAGAGCTGTTATCATAATTATCCCACACTTCTGATTTAATACCAAGGTAATGTATATTTTTATTTTTATTATACTATCTCTACACTTACTATATTACCTAAGTGTTTAAATTTTGATTATTTAGCCTACTATTTAGTTTGCCTTTTTAATTATTTTATTATGAAAACAATGTATTTACTTCCTTTCTTCTATGGAAATGCAAACATTTTTAAATGAATGTTTGCTAACTACTTGCATGAAAAGTCGGTATATAAAAATTATTAAATAAATACATTTAGTGCACGGGGAGATACAGCTTAGAAGCTCATTGTCCCATCTTATTAATAATTAGCCTGTGCTTAATTTAATTCTGGAGTCACATGGCGGCAGCAGTATATTTTCTGGTAAGCACCATCCTCCGCAGTCACTGGGCTGGCCCAAGCTCCCAGTCTTGCTAAGTCGGCAGTCTCCGTTCTTTCCCAGACCCACACGAGCCGTATAAACATACAAAACTACAAAAGCAGGCTTTTATACAGCACACTGCAGACCTATACGCACAGCAGGGCACAGTAATAAAATAATAATGCCTCCTTAAATGGAAAAAGATGCAACAATCATTGTCCTTATTCACAGCCGTATTTCCTCTTTCTGAAATGATTTCTTTGCATTTTCTGCTGTCAGTTTTGCCAGCACACGTACGCTTCATTGCCTTACTTGCTAATACAGCCCTAATGGAGCATGGCGTGATTACATTTTTTTCACTTTGCCAGCTCTCCCTCTTCAAAGCCTTTTTTTTTTTTGCTGTAGCCTGGTTCTCTGGGTTGCACTGTCTTTAATGCACAGAGGGGATTTTATTTTCTCCTCTTCCATTCTGCTTGGAGAATTGTTTTTGGGGATTTTTTCTAATAAACTAAACAATCAAAGAACATAATCTCTCGGTGTGCTGGTGGCCAATGCAAAAGCACTCAAACGAGCTATCAAAACAAAACAGATATAAAATATAGACTGTTGTGCCCAGCAGCTAGATAGTTTTCTTGGATAGTCACTAGGAAACAACTTGTCAGGAACAGATTGCTCAGCTCTTCCTTATCTCTTCATTGGGTGGTGTTCAGCTTCCTTGTTGCTTAGTGCGGGTTCAGGCTCCCATGTTTGAGTCCTTCCTCCTCCCGGGCAGCTTCTCTGTGCTGGTGATTATTTCCGCGCACAGGGCATCTTCCATCCACGCAGACGCGCCCTGTACTACACAGCGTCCCTGCTTTACAAACACGCGTGCGGTCACCTCTGGATGGGGTGGATGACCTGGTGCCTGGACTACAAAAACCCTCCGAGGAGGAAATGAAGGATATTTAAATACGTCTGGATAAACTTGCACAAGGAGAGAATGGGGGAATTGCCCACCAACTTGTAGGCACTTTCTGACTTGTAGGTAAATGCTCTGACTGCTAGATTACTATTTTCCCGCCCCAGTGTAACCCCCCCATACTTGGGGTTGCTCAATACAGGCCTGGTTTTCAAATGCATTTACGTGCTTAAAACTGGATTTTACAGTGCTCTTTACCCATGGTCAAGAAGCTGCCTTCTCTGGTGTGCCTCGAGGATTCTCCTCTCCGTAGGCTGATAACCTCTCTTCAAACACTGCTTGGACTCCTGTGGGTAAGTTAACCCGTGCAGTATCCAAAAGTTCACACACAGCCCCAAACTACTGCACTCCTCTAACATACCTTTAAGGGCTAGCTCCCGGAGTTTATCACTCTAATTTACGTTCTTCTATTTCACCAGTAACAGTTTTCATAGTCCTTCCTTCAAGGAAAGCAAAACAAATAAACAAAAAAATACCTTAGCCCAATCTCTCAGTGCACAGATCTATTCTGTCGCTCTATAAACAGCTTTTAAATCAGGCACGCTCGTACCCTCCACCCACGGTATTCTCAGACTAGACAACTACCGTCCACCCCCAATTGTTTGTAAAAAGAAAAAAAAAGCAATATTGCTACTTTAAGTTATATCTACATAAGGAAAGGGGAAACAGAACCTGGCTGCCAACCCTCTATATATTCCACCGCTGAGGGATGGTCATGTAGTTTCAACCCCATGCTCTCGGGTCATTCCCCAAGTCTGGGCTCACCCAGTAATGGATTTAGGATTTTGGTTCCCCACGGGCACTGCTGCTGCTGCTGGTCGCCCCCCTGTCATCCTCCCTCCCCCCTCCTCCCCCAGGGTTGGACAACAGGAGGCAGGAGGTCTAAGGCAGCTTGTGTGTCGTCCCCCCCGTCCCCACCCCCCCCCCCGGTTTCTGTGGCAGCTCAGGGTGAGATCCTGCGGCAAAAATGTAAAACTTCTGAAGCAAACTGGCAAACATTTCCGTCTTTTCAGGGCGAAGTTTCAGTCACAGTCAGGGCTTTAGTTTTAGGCTGAGTTTTGTTTTAGGCAGGGAATTTTTTCCAAGCACATTTCCTTTCCTATTTGTCTTATAGTTTTACATTTTGCTGTGCTCTTTCCTTCAGCCTCCCATTGGAGCTGAAGGAAGAGTTTTATTTTAACTGTTTTGTTTGATTTAGTTATTTAATTTCAACCCTTCCCCATAATTGCCTTTTTCTAAATTTTATTTTAGTTTTATAAGTTAAAAGAGCAGCAGGTTATTACTTTTTATTTCTTTATTTGATCGCTGAGGCTCCTGGAGCTCTGGGTCTCAGCTGCTCAGCCCAGGCCACAAGCTCTGAAGCCCGGCTGAGCTCTAATCAGACTCCTGCTGCAGGCCTTCCCGGAGCAGCCACGGAGCCGCCTTTCTAAGGTTCCAGTTTTTTTTGTACTTCTCACACCCCTGAGCACTCTCTTTTTATTTTGAGCACAGATTTCATTAAAAGCTTCACATTTTATTTTTACGCAATTATTAAAAGCAATCTTTCCATCACCGCTCTTTTACTTTCAGTAGAGGCTGCTTCAAATCCAGTCCCATTGCCTATACCTGGATAGTAGAGCAGCCTGGGCAATGGGGAAGAAGCAGCCTCAAAGCAGGCCCCAAAAAAGAAAGCTGAGGGGTGGGGGAAGGTGTCAGCTGGAAGTCAATGCCAAGAAGAACATCCTGACTTTCTGGCTGGCACCCCCGTCAGGTACTCCTTCTTTCTATCTGTTGTGGTGTCCCTGTTCCACCTCTCCTGCTTCCTCCATCTCTGCCGGTCGCTGGATGACTTCCCTTTCTTCTTCTCCTCCTCTAACACTGCCGGATAGGCAACAGAAATCCTTTGGACTATGAGACATCCAGTTAACCAAAGAAGCTTCGCTTCTTACTCTCCTCTCTTGTGGTCAGGAAGGGCGAATAAAAGCTTCTGCCTGTAAAAATCCGCTTAAGAAATAAGTTAAGCCGTAAGAGATTTTTTGAGTAGGTTCGCCACCGGGTATGAGCTGAAAATTACTTTTCTTACTTGCAAAGGCAACCGCAGCCAAGATTTTGGGCCTTTGCTCTTGAAAATTAAGAGAACTGAAAGGAAATGCTCCATCTTTCTTAAAAATCAAACTAAAATCCACCCAGACACTCGGGGGGAGAAAGCGGCGAGGCAGTCAGTAGTTGGGGTGCTGGGACTCAGGTGGTTCACTACTCTCTATACTACCATGATCTAAAGTACTAGGCCATACTCCTTCATGAGGATCCCAATGGGGCCCCTACATCAGCGTTTCAGTCTATTCTTATGTCTCTCGTGTCCACTCATTGGCCGAAGGTACAGTGCTATGCACAGGGAAGGCATTTAGGAATCCATTTGATTGGAAATAGATTATTATGTGAGGTATAAAAAGATGAAGAGGTCCCTGTGCAATGGCCTCCCCGGATAGCTCTGTCTAGGTAGGTTTACTGGGAAAGTGCTCCATGGAACATACCTAGCGCTACTGGAACCAGCTGAACAAGTGTTAGCGCTGCCCCCTGGAATGCCCCTCAGCCCTGCCTCGCTTTATCATGCTAAATGTTGTCCTGTTAATGAGTCACATGGAAAGCTTCAATTCCTCTCGGTTGCGTTCCGATACAAGCTCACGGCAGCACCGCTTTTCTACCCAACAGCTTCTTTCATTAACACCTTTACACTCCTGAGAAACTGTCAGAGAGCAACATTTTCCCCTTTTGGGAAAGCAAACTTCATATCTGTTTTCTCCCAAGCCCCTTGTTTGAAGGCCGTTTTCAGCGCTAGCAGGTTAACCGAGCAGAAAAACAGCAGGCCTAAATCTAGCTGGGTCAAACTTTGCTGGATTGCGGGGAATTTTCAGCTGCAATCCTAGTCAGCTAGATTCTGCTAAAAATCCACCTAAAAGATAACAGATTAGAATTAACCGGTTACCTTTGCCACGCAGCGACTTAATGAACCTCTCTCAAGAAACATGGCAGTGGGTGAAACCACAATTGTAATCTTTCTTGCTTGCAGAACTTGCCTCTCTAGATCCAGCATGAAGATCCCACTGAGTAACTCCTCTAGGTTGCCATCATCCGCCTTCCTTCAGGGCCTGTTTGAATTGGGCTATCAGCTCAGCTCTCAGACTTAATAAAGTGAAGGGAAAGCCAACGAGGAACTGGTGGGAGGGGTCTATGAAACTGGGCAGACGGACCCCTATCTGCCAAAAAATTCTGTGTTTCTATATAAATCTGCCCTGGGGAATCAGTGGGCCCTCACCAGGGCAGACTATCCCTCATTCTGAGTAAAGACATAAACTGCGTTCACTTTTGTACTTCAAAAGTGTTCTTCAAGGTGAATGCCTGACTTTGACTTAAGAGTGCCAACTTTGTTCAAATGCAGGTGTGCCTGAAAGAGGCAACGGCAGGGTGGGAAGATCTTTTGTGAAACAGATCGGTGGGTTAAACTAAAAGGGCTACAAATCTTTGATTTTTCCAAGGAGGTGGCAGAAAAACTAAGGGCAAGAAGATTAGCATTCAAAAAGTACGAGGAATCTCAGAAAGAGGACAGAGGAGAACATCTGGGGAAATCTGAGAGAAGGCATAACAAGTGGAAGCCAAAGAAAAGATAGCAGAGGCAGTAAGGCCAGGTGACAAGGGATAAGCAGAAACACTGGACAAATACCTTTATTCGGTGTTCACCAAATATGTAAGTGGAGTCAGACCTTATTGAACCTCTATCCCGCTTCCTAAATTAGCTGGATAAAAACCTACCCAGCTAACTTGGCTGAGATATTTAGAGGCTGCACTACTGAATAAATTTGCCGGCCTTAAAATTAGCCAGATGAGTTTATCCGGTCAATTTTAGGATATCTGAACAACAGCTGACTAAGCTGGACAACCCTAAGCTGGACAACCCTGAATCTCAGCGTTTATCCAGCCAAATCAGCTGGACAAGCGGCTCCGCCCCTCGCTAAGCTGTCTTAACGTTTCAGCTGAATAAAAGAAGTATCCGGCACAGTGGCAGTTGCTGATTGCCGCTGGATACTCAAAAGGCGCCATTTAGCCGGCTTAAGGCTGAACGGCACTGAATACTGGGCCCTAAATGTTTTGCAGGGATACATGCAGTAAGTATTTAAGGCTCCCTTTGCCTTAAAATAAGGTACACTGCACCCTCGCACGGGGAGCGGACTGATCCTTCCATCCAGTCCAGGAGGTGGAACACTGGGACCTTGCAGACCGTTCTAGAGGGGGCTTCTTGAGGAGAATAACATCAGAAAATAGTTTTTCATGAAAAGGGTGGGGAATGAAGGGAATGGTCTTCCAGGGAAGGCAAAACTAGTAATGGAATTCTGTAAACCTGGAAATAAGCACAGAGGATCCCTAGTTGTGAAGAAGAGAAGCCAGCGTTCAACTGGAGTTTATGGCATCGTACTCGGAAGTAAATTGGGCAGACTGGATAGGGCTTAAAGCCCGTAACGGTGGGACATAGTCTATGTTTCTATAATACATTTCGGGGTGGAGATGATAGTGCATCTCTCATTTTCCCATAAAATGGCTTTCATTATTAAATAAACTTTTATTTACCACAAACAGAGGGAGGGGGAAATGAAAAGAATGGAGAGATATTAGATATTAGAGATATTAGGAAAAATCTTTTGAGTCAAAAGTTAATACCACCGCAGCATTGTTGGTACAATTTGCATCACAAATAGAGATGCAGTGTTGAGATTGCATTTTAAATATCAGAAGTATAATTTTTATGGGCAATCTATAAGGATTTTCCCAGATATTGCCCGCCCAACTCAGTTAAGGTGAAAAAAGTTTCTAGTAATGCGACCAGAAGTATTATCAAGAGGTGCACAATTCCTTGTAGATGTTTAATCAAACATTGAAATAATAGATAGGTTTTCACTCAGCCTGAACAACTGCGAACATATTTGGACACACACTCTTAACAAGCTGTGCAATAAGGGGAAAAAAAATTATAATGGGATGAGTTAAGCATCAAGTATTTGCTTTATATGTTTTTCCAATTAGCTAAATGCTCCTATTTTGATGTTTGCAACCCCTTGTTCTCAAGCTCTTTACCTTACTAGATTCTTTTAAAGGATAATATGGTATTATGTTTTGTTATAATATTTCATGGATAAGAATGAAGTATCTTATTTCTGTATAAAATTTGAAATTTCAATTTAAAAAAAAAATGGCTTTCCTTAGCCCTTTCAAAGCTTCACGTTTATAGCTGATACCTATTGACTGTCCTAAATCATAGCCTCAAGCCAAAGGGGACATTTGCATCTGTGCTGACACAGTGCTCCCTGTGCGTAGTTGACTAAACAGGGTCAAATCTGGCTGGTAGCTAGATGGGGGTCCACTAGGGAACGCCTGCCTGCCAGCCAGCAAAGCCAATGAGCCATAACTGAGCAGTGTGAAGTACAGATGCATCAGCCACTAATTCACAGAAAAAAACTGGCTGATACCTACAGAAACACAACTTGGATACATTTTTTGTTTCATGCATTTGTATAAATACCTCTGCTTCTGTGAATGCACCACCGGGGTTTTACTGTAAGATATATATTACTATAACTAATTTAATGGCACAGCTGAGTGATCAACTGTGACCTTCCACATGCTAATTCACATTTCCTCAGCATTTTATATCTTGCAGCAATATAGAGTAAGATTTCATCTGACCTAAATTTAGGAGATTTATCTTCCCAAGTTAGCCCCGGCCTTTCATAACAGCAGAGTCACGAATGCTGTGACAGAGGCCAGAAATAATGGATAAAATGGTCTCTTACATTCTCAAGCATAGCTGAAATGTTCCAGGTCCTCTTGTAAAGACGCAATTAACTGCCATCATTTTGTTTTACTTTAAAAAGATGGAGTGGGTTAGAAGAGGTAGATTTCAATAGGCAGCATGGCAGGCTCCCACCCTATTATCCCCATCTATTTTTCAGAGACGGCGTGGATCCTGGTAATCTCCTCTTTGGTTTTTATGTCTCAGAAGTTGCATTATAAGAAAATGACTGCCTGAAGGAATTACACTCAGATAAGACGGGCTGTCGTGTTATGAATAAACCATTCCTCTATCGTGTTTATCAATTTTATCAAATCTTGCTCGCATCTGTCTGTCAATAAGACTATGCAAGTTACACATACAACAAAAGAAAAAAATGAATGACACGGGTAGGAAATTCATGGCTGAACTATACTTTGAGTCATCAAAGTGCCAGTTGGAATCTCCCAGTATTAGGAGTTGGGGAGAGTCTACAGCCAATTTGGTCACCAGGTTTGGCAGATATTCATATTTCATATCTAGGGTTGTTGGGAGCTGATGGAACACTAGGAGGCCAGGCCCAAGGCCTAGGCCCAAAGCAGGGGTCTGGCTGGGGCCAGGTCACAGTCACCAGGTCCTGGGCCTAGGGCTTAAGGCTGAGACCATCGAAGGGACCCAGCTGAGGCTGAGTCCTGGTTGTTGAGGCCTGCGCTTTCACCTAGGCCCAACACCGGGATCCAGTCGAAGCCCAGATCCCAGTTACGGGGGCCGAGGCCATGACCCAATCAATAAAACCTGGGCCTAGGCCCAGATCCAACAATGAGCTCCCAGTCGCCGACAGGCTCAGGTCTAGGTCCAGGCCTTGGCCTCAGCAGCCAGGAGCTCAGCTCGGTCCCAGCATCAGTCCTGGGCCTAGGCCTTGGGCCTCAGAGACCATGATCTGGCCTCTGGCCCGGCCCCAGTTTCAGACTTAGGCCTAAGCCCAGGGCAGGGCTTTGGTGACTAGGACAAGGCCTTGGCTGGGCCCTGGTGTCAGACCCAGGCCTAGGCACTAGGCCTAAGCCTGGTGACCCAGGACCTGGCCTCAGCCAGGCCCCAGTATTGGGCCAAGGTCTAGGCTGAGGCCTTGACTAGACTCTGACATTGGACCCATGTCTAGACCTTGGGCCTAGGCAACCGAGATCTTAATAAATCTGAGGTGTTACAGTGCACAACACAGCGCTGTATCACCTCAGATTTATTAAGATTTGTTGCTGTCCCTCCAGATGCAGCTGTAAGGCAAAACACAGATACCATGTCAGGGAATTTGTTGAAATTTAAAGAACTGTGTTGCATTAAATACTGTGGAGTCACCGCAATAAATAAGTAATTGCCTTACTCAAACTAACGTATGGATTCTGAAGTGTTGTGCTCGTTCATCAAGATACACCACTACATGGGAATACAAATATTTTGTTCACAATATTTTGGAACATTGTGGGGGAATTACAGAGGCCGAATGGTATTACTAAATATTCATAATGCCCATCTGGTGTTGAACGCGGTTTTTCCATTCATCTCTCTCAGATGCAAATAAGGTTGTATGCTTCCCACAGGTCTAATTTGGTGAAAGTTTTTACCCCTTGCAGGTGGTTTAAAAGCTCAGAAGTGAGAGGTAGTAGGTATCTATTCTTTTTTGTGATAACCGTGAGGCCCCTATAGTCAATATAGGGCCTAAGGGAACCATCTTTCTTGCCCACGAAAAAAGAAGCCTGCTCCAGCTGGAGAAGGAAATGGACGAATAAAACCCCTTTCAAGTTCTCTTTGATATGTGGACTCATGGGCTTAGTCTTGGGAACTGATACCCTTCCCTGTGGGGATACCTTCTCTGGCAGATCATCTATGGCATGGTCCTAGGACCGATGTGGGGACAAGGTTTCAGGTATGGTGGCAGCCACTGTCAAGATGGAAGGTGGATGGGAGTAAGACAAGTGGTAAAGCAGGTGGGACCCCCAAAATACCAGCTCCAAAGAGTTCCATTCAATAATAGGCTGGTGCCTTTGAAGCCAGGGCAGACCCAGGATTACCGTATTCACTAATCTGAGTATCACATGACATGAGATGATTTCCTTGTGAAGAAGGCTGACCTGAAGGGTAAGTGGCAAGGTCATCTCCATAAAGCGTCCTGGGAGAGGGTCCCCATATACAGAGGAAATTCTTACTGGATGTTCCAAGACAATGGTAGAGATCCGATGCTGCCAGCCCAGGGCTTCTTTGATGAAGTTCCCGCCTGCTCCTGTATCAAGGAAGGCTTCCGTTGCAAGCTGATAGTGTTCAGTGATGAGAGAGATGGGACCCAATAGTTGCAGATAGGTGTGTGTTCGGCCTAGGGTTGCCACCCCAATCAACCCTAGGCACAAGAGTTTCCCGATTTCTCAGGATACTGTGATGCAAGGTGTCCTCAACCTGCACAATAAAGGCACAAGCCTAATTGTCATCTCCGTAGTTTTTCCTCAGTGGATACCTTAGCGTGGCCCAACTGCATAGGCTGCTCTGGAACCTGGATTCTGGCTTAGATACTTAGGGAGATGGAAGATGGGGGTCAATACAACAGAGCATCAAGTTGCCTTAGTTTCCAGAGCCGTAGCCAATTCAGTGGAATTGGTCAGAGAGATTAATGTATCCAATTTTGTAGAAACATCTTGGCCAACCAGTTCATCCTTTATTCTGCCGGAAAGGCCTTGCCAATAGATGGCAGGGAGACTGTCTTTTCCCTACGGCAGCTCTGAAGGGTACTGAACACTATAGCATATTCTCCGACAGTGTGCAAACCCTGCTGAACCCGGAGAAGCTCAGCAGCCAAGGCGGACGCTTGAACTGGTTTCTCAAACACGAGCTACAACTGGTAAAGGAAGCCCAAGAGAGTCTGGAGCAGAGAATTCTCATAGAGGAGATGCCCAAGTCAGAGCCGTACTGCCTAGCAGCAACAAGATGTAAGTCACTTTGGAGCTATTGGTGGGAAATAGAGTAGACTGAAGTTCAAAGTGCATGCAACATTGACTGTTGAAGCCGCGGCACTCTTTGGGATCCCCATGATA